>NC_140369.1:15475000-15762500 GCF_054491055.1 Hypomesus nipponensis
CTAGAGGTGATGGGGAGCCAACTGCAGGCCTACAACAAAGTAAGACCCAGGACCCAGCACGTCCTGTCCTGTTCATGTCCAGAGAAGCTCGGCGTCATGCTTAGCGCCATGACAACACCAGGCCTGACCTGACAGCCCTGTCCTCTCTCTCATCCTCTCATCCCCTCCTCTCTAATCTTCCCCTCGCATCCTGTCCTCTCTCTCATCCTCTCATCCCCTCCTCTCTCATCTTCCCCTCTCATCCTATCCTCTCTCCTCCTTCTCTCATCCCCTACTCCCTCATCTTCCCCTCTCATCCTATCCTCTCTCTTCTCCTCTCCTCTCTCTCCTTCTTCTCTCATCCTCTCCTCTTTCTCTCATCCTCTCCTCTCTCTCCTCCTTCTCTCATCCTCTCCTCTTTCTATCATCCTCTCCTCTCTCTCCTCCTTCTCTCATCTTCCCCTCTCATCCTCTCCTCCTTCATCTCCCGCCCATCACCATCCTCCTCCTCCATCTGCCCCAGAACCAAACAGAAGACGGCATCCGCAAGGAGCTGGTGGCCTTACAGGATGACAAGCACAGCTACGAGACCACGGCCAAAGAGTCCCTGAGGCGGGTCCTTCAGGAGAAGATCGAGGTGGTCAGGAAGCTCTCCGAGGTGGAGGTAGGGGACACACATTCTCACACACACACACACACACACCTGTTTACACTTGAATAGACCATGAAAGGATGTGAACGTGCAGGCTTGTACACAAACACACATCCGCGTCGTCTTCCACATGGACACACGCCCATGACTGTAGATATTCATACAACACCATGGACTGTGTGTGCGTGCGTGCGTGTGTGTGTGTGTGCGCGCGCTGCAGAGGAGCCTCAGCAACACGGAGGACGAGTGCACCCACCTGAAGGAGGTGAACGAGAGGAACCAGGAGGAGCTGAGGGAGCTGGCCAACAAGTACAACGGAGCCGTCAACGAGATCAAGGACCTCACTGACAAGATCAAGGTGCGTGTCTGCCGGTGGCCCCGGCTGGGGGGCGGGGGTCAATGTCAACAACACCCTCTGATAGTGTGTGTGCGTGTGTGCGTGCGTGTGTGTGCGCAGCTGGCCGAGGCCCGTCAGGAGGAGCTGACCCAGAAGGGGCAGCAGGAGAAGCAGGAGCTGCAGCTGAGGATGGAGGAGATGGAGGACAAGGAGCAGGCCCTGCAGGCTCGCATCGAGGCCCTGCAGGCCGACAACGACTTCACCAACGAGCGCCTCACCGCTCTGCAAGGTAGCGCCCCCCCCACGCACGTACACACACGCGCCCTGGTTCTTCACAGCTTTTTGATATGTACATACACATTGACGCTTTGACAAAGTCTCACACATTTCACGGCCAACTAACCTGCCCCCCCCCACGCGCGTGTGTACACACACACACACACACACACACACACACACACACACACACACACACACACACACACACACACACACACACACACACACCGTCGTCCGCTGAGGTGTTTCTACTCAGGCGGGTGGTGGTCTCAGGGAGCTTGTCGGCTTGCATGGCACCCAGACAGCGAATTCCCCCCAAAACGGCATTGTTAGTCACCCCACACCATCTCTTCTACTTGTTGTCCATCTTCCAGTGCGGTTAGAACAGCTGCAGGAGAAAAGCATTAAGGATAACAACAGTTTAGGTGAGTCTCGGGGTCACACATCGCCCCTGCCGCCCCCCCCCCCCCCCCCCCCCCCCCCCGCTCTCACACAGTGTCCATGCTGCTAACCCTGCATCTCTTCCTTCTTCTACTGACGCAGCATGAACACTTTCGCGTCCGCTCTGAGACCCATCCTAACCCAGTCCCCGTCGCCGTCCCCCCCCCCCCCTCGCTCCTCTCTGCGTCCTGGCGGAGATCTCGTCTGTGTCTCCACCAGTGCGCAGGAGGCAGGGCCCCCGGGGGGGGGGCTGACACGGGGGCGAGTCCCCCCCCCCTCCCTCCTCCTGGTTCTGCCTCCTGTTTGGTCCGCTCCGGCCCGGGGTCTCTCGCTCTGGCCCTCTGCTCCGTTTCTCACGCAAACACTGCTCTGTTCAGCATGCTCTCTTCCAAGACTCCTCCTCTCACTGCTGTTACCGTGTCTCCTCCTCCCCTTCCCCTCCCCTCCTCCAGTCTCACGTCTGTCTCTCTGTCTGGGGATCTCGGTCGGCTTGGGTGACGGGGTGACCGCCCGGGGGGACCCGCGCACCTGGAGTCTAGCCTTCCCAGGGTTCACACATGCTCTGTGGAGATTCTCGCCTCGCGCCGTCATGGTGCAGCGCTCGGCTGGTGTAGAGGCCCTCACTGGTGTTTCCACTTGGTTGTCAGGGAGTTTAAATGTCGCCCAAAGTGCCCAATAGAAGTCCACAATGAACAATTTAAATTAAAAAATACACACTGAAAGATGTTCATTTGCAGCATGACCCAAATAGCTATTGGAGGGGGTCGTTTTTGTCCTGATGGTGGTCGTGTCGGATGGTTGGTGTGTGGAGGGCTCGGGGCGTGTCCTCAGCTGTGCTGTGTTTGTGTGACGTCAGCAGGGGGTCCAGATGAAGATGGCTCATCCTCCTCCTCTGACCTCAGCACCCCGGAGGAAGACGGTACTAGTTCTGTCTCCTACGACACGCCTGGTCTCACTGAGGGGGTCTGCTCTCTCTCTCTCTCTCTCTCTCTCTCTCTCTCTCTCTCTCTCTCTCTCTCTCTCTCTCTCTCTCTGTCTCTCTGTCTCTCTGTCTCCTTCTGGCTCTCTCGCTCTTTCTCAAGCTGGCTCTCTCGCTCTTTCTCAAGCTGGCTCTACATTTCGCTTGGCCTCTCTCTCTGCTTCTCTCTCTTCCTCTCTCTCTCTTCCTCTCTCTCGCTCTCTCTCTCTTCCTCTCTCTCTGTCTCTCTGGCTGCATTGGGAGTGTCTCAGTGTAAACATTATCCTGGAGGCCCTCTGGACTTGTGGCTTTTTTTTTTCTGCGGTGACTTGTAAGGTGGAGGAAGTGAACAACTAACACCATAGCATAAGTCCTAACCATGACAGTTCTGACCACCCCTGAGTGTTGACCGTGGTGTGGCATGGGTCATGCTCTCCTAACCCAAGTCCCGTTGAATGAGCTGCCGTCACAGAAGGGGCAGGGTTCTGGTTAGGCCAGGAGATGCGGTCGCTTGGGCTGTTAAACACACCGGGTCTGGGCCTGGGCGTAAACCTGGCCGCTCCACGTTTAGGGAGGAGGATCTCCCTGCATCTCCAGCTGCTCAGGGTGGGCCGCCACAGGCCTCAGCCTGCTCCTCTGCTCTGGAACAAAGCTCTGGACGCTGTGGCCTGACTGGCTCCATATCCTCAGTGTGGCAGCTGTGGGCATGATGACACTAAAGTTTTAGTCCTTGGCGGTTTGACTTTCCATGCCGGTCACAAACAGAGGGGGATTGAGGGACCTTGAGGGAGTTGGATGACTGATCTGAGTGACCTGCGTGTGAGTGTGTTGAGGGAGGGCAGTCCTCCATAGACGCAGACAGAGAGGGTGCTCTCGGAAATAGGTCCCGCCTCTTGTTGTGATTGACTCGGCCGGTTGGCCAACTGAGAAAGCCGTGAGGGAGGAGGAGGAGGGGGAGGAGGAGGAGGGGGGGGGGTGTCTGTCTGTCTCTGTCTGAGCCTTCTGCATCTCTGTCTGGCCCCTTGTTCCATGTCTGTTCATGATGTCCCCATAGAGCCTGTGTGTATGCTGTATTTGCCCCCTTTTTTTTTTTTATACCTCAGCTGTTTACTTACCCTTCTGACTGGAGGACAGAGGAGGAGGAGGACGACGATGTTCTGCTAATGTTAATATTTAATGGAAGGTTTCTCTTTTTCTGTTAGACCACTATCTATTAAAGAGTGGAGGGGACTGCACTATTATCCAACATTACATTGAGTGCCAGCGTGAGTACACCAGACTTCTTTCCACTGCTTCTCTTCAGACAGGCAGACCAGAGACACAAGCACACACACAGGCCAGAGAGACAGACAGACAGGACAGAGAGACAGACAGACAGACAGACAGACAGGCCAGAGGGACAGAGGGACAGACGGACAGGCCAGAGGGACAGACGGACAGGCCAGAGGGACAGACGGACAGGCCAGAGGGACAGACGGACAGGCCAGAGGGACAGACGGACAGGCCAGAGGGACAGACGGACAGGCCAGAGGGACAGACGGACAGGCCAGAGGGACAGACGGACAGGCCAGAGGGGCAGACGGACAGGCCAGAGGGGCAGACGGACAGGCCAGAGGGGCAGACGGACAGGCCAGAGGGACAGACGGACAGGCCAGAGGGGCAGACGGACAGGCCAGAGGGGCAGACGGACAGGCCAGAGGGGCAGACGGACAGGCCAGAGAGGCAGGCAGGCAGGCAGGCAGACAGGCCCTCAAGGCACCCAGGGAGAGTGAGCTGATGATCTGACCCCATGACCTCAGGCAGACCCAGACAGACATGTTCTCTCTTTACTGTCAGTGGGCCTCGCCGGGTGAGTGTGTGTGTGTGTGTGTGTGTGTGTGTGTGTGGGTTCTTCCACTGCTACTGTGAGCTCATAGAGCTGTTTTCCTCGCATGGTCCAAGGTAGGGATGCACCAACGCAAAAATAAAATGGCCATTAGTGTGAAACACGCTTAATATTAGTTAACAATAATTGGCTGCTTTTAGCGCATCACCAATAAAGTAAGTGGATCTGAGCTCCCCCCCCCCCCCCCCCCCCCCCGAAAAACAACAACAACAATTTAATCAGCTTTGACATTTGATGCTGCTCTGTTGACGTGTGCTTCGAGTTGGACTGCTCTGTTGTTGACGACGTGAACCGACAGTGGGCGTGCTTTTGAATGCCAACACGTGAACCTAGTGAAGAGCCAAGCCCTAGTGCAAAAGTACAAATAAGCACTCTGCAGAAAACAAATGCACACAACAAAGTTTAACTAAGCAAATCTAGCGTAGCGGGCCACCAGGAGGAGCGTGGTGGAGAAGCCTCTAATGCTAATGAGCTGAAACGGCTTTGTGTCGCACGCACAAGCAGAGACCCTGGACAGTAGGTGGATGGCGGATGTGCGGTGAAAAGGAAACTTGACTGTGGAGAAAGCGGCGAGGCGTCGCTTCCTGACAACAGCCACGTAGTGGGAGGTAGTTCTTAACAGCCGTGGCCTTGTGAACGACCCGTCACGGGTGAATTGATACCCGCTGAATGGCCCGTTGTTAACAGTCGAGCATTGTTATTCAGGCGTTCCAAAAATGTTTTCAATTAGCATATTCCGATATGGCTATTGTTTTCTTTCCTTGTGCCTGTCTTGTAATGAACCGCGTGGGTTCCAGGCCTGATGAACCTATTTGAGGATAAAACCAAACCAAATCTAGATGAAAATCTCAACCGTCTATAGGGCTTCATCCACATTCCTCCTGGTATCAACTCCCAGCATCCATACGGGTGCTTCTCCTAGTCCAGGGCTTCTTCACCCACTACCTTCTGGTAACTACCTTCCTGTGAGAGAGAGTGTTGTACAGTCTTTACCATGAAGGCACATGCTGTTGGACATGGTCGCTGTAGAGGTGGTGTAGCAGCAAAGGTTGTTTCTTTTCTGGATGGCTCTGGACCCCCCCCCCCCAAAAAAAATGGGCCGGTCCTGCAGATTAGGATGTAACATGACCAGCTGTACCTGGGCTGTCTCAGCGGGGGGGTTCTGCTGCATGGCGTCTCCTAACTTCCCTAACGTCCCTGGATGGATTAACCGCCTGGCTCCCCCCACTCACACGTGTTCTGTTCTCCTCTGTTTGAGAGGACCTAGGGAGCGGCTCTGATTGGATATGGTCGACTATATGGCTTCCTGTTCTCGAAATGGGCCGCTTTATGGCCTTCTAATTGGTTTATACGTTTGACTCATTTAGTTGGGGCTACGAGGGAAAAAAAAAAACATTTAACATGCACGACGCCCCACAGCAAAACACGCTATGACAATATACAGGATGTAGACAGTGATGTCATGCACGAGGTTGAACAGCATCATCATCATCATCACCTTCATGGCCTCGCCTTACTGACCTCCGTGTCCCCCCCACAGCCGTGATGCAGCTGAAGGATGCCGTGGGCTCGTCGCTACACAAGCTGGCCAACTTTGACGGTAAGCCGTGTGGTTGCGCTGGAGGTGCCTGTGTCACTCGGTCACTCACAGTAGAAAGCTGGCCGAGACCGTGCTGCTTCGATGGTCATGTGTAACTAGCACAGACCATGCTGCTTCGATGGTCATGTGTAACTAGCACAGACCGTGCTGCTTCGATGGTCATGTGTAACTAGCACAGACCGTGCTGCTTCGATGGTCATGTGTAACTAGCACAGACCGTGCTGCTTCGATGGTCATGTGTAACTAGCACAGACCGTGCTGCTTCGATGGTCATGTGTAACTAGCACAGACCGTGCTGCTTCGATGGTCATGTGTAACTAGCACAGACCGTGCTGCTTCGATGGTCATGTGTAACTAGCACAGACCGTGCTGCTTCGATGGTCATGTGTAACTAGCACAGACCGTGCTGCTTCGATGGTCATGTGTAACTAGCACAGACCGTGCTCTGAGGGAAGGGTAAACCCTATCCAAATATGTTCAGCAGGTGTGCCCTTTGATGGGTCAAGGTTTTTCTCAGAAACTATTTGAATGCTCCATTTGAAGGAACTGGCAGGAGGTTGTAAGGATGGGCGACGCGCGCACACACTCACACACACTCACACACACTCACACACTCACATCACCTACTCTTAACCTAATTAGCAGTCTACTCACAAGACATCAGTCCTATTTGTGTCTGATGGCTCAGCATGCACTGCTACCCCGATGAGTATAATTAAACAATGACAATGTTTGTCCATTGAAACACTGTATTTTCATCATATATGGAAGACTGAGGTAAAGTCAGGGAAGGGAGTTTCCTGACGTTCTATTTTAGCCTTTTCTATTTGTGAGCGGTGACAGGATGAGCACCCTGCAACGATGACTCAGCTCGCTCTGGAGCTGCCTACTCTCTACCACTCTCTCTCCTACTCTCCTTAGTACTCTCTCTACCACTCTCTCCTACCCTCTCCTGCTCTCTCTCCTACTCTCTCTAGTACTCTCTCTACCACTCTCTCCTACACTCTCTTCTACACTCTCTCCCATTCTCCTTCCTTCTCCCTTACTCTATCCTATTCTCTCTTACTCTTTCCCACCCTCTCTCCTTTCCTCTCTCCCACCCTTTCCCTTACTCTCTCTCCCACTCTCTCTTCTGACTGTTTGAGTCATGTCCAATGAGATCTGAAAATGCACCTCTTCAGACTCTACCTGATTTTATTTAAGGGTTACAGCAGCACCTACCTGTAGTATTTGTGGTATCTGCACGATTGACCTTTGTGATTTAGTTGTAACACAAACCTGTTCCTCAACATTTAACCACTGTATTACTGTTAACCAATAGCGCAAAAAATGATCTCAAACACCGATGAAGCAGTTTGATTTGACAACAGTCCCAGAAGATCTCTCGAGAGGCCCCGTCTGGTGATGGATGTTGTGTAAGCATCCTGGACCAAGCTGGTCTAATCTTCTGATGCGTCTTGTTCTTCAGATGTGATCGATGCTCACCTCCAGAACAACCAGACAGCAGATGAGGACAGCTTGGCCAGTCCAGACCGACTCAAAGGTAAACACTCAACTGTCTACGCTCAACAACCAGGGCTGGAAATTGGCACCTGCCTGTCGCTACTGTGGCTAACAATGTAATGCCACAGTAGTGGCATTAGACTGACATATTCATTTTGTTTATCGATGCCTCGCAGTATGTGGGTCATTAACATAAAACTGAGTACTAAAACGATTGTTCGCAAAGTCAACCACGTGACATGATGAACCCTGCCTCTCACACACACACAGCACTTGATGAACCCTGCCTCTCACACACACACAGCACTTGATGAACCCTGCCTCACACACACACACAGCACCTGATGAACCCTGCCTCTCACACTCACACACACACACACACACACACACAGCACCTGATGAACCCTGCCTCTCTCACACACACACACAGCACTTGATGAGCCCTGCCTCTCACACACATACAGCACTTGATGAGCCCTGCCTGGCACACACACACACACAGCACCTGATGAACCCTGCCTCTCACACACACACAGCACCTGATGAGCCCTGCCTCTCACACACACACAGCACCTGATGAGCCCTGCCTCGCACACACACACAGCACCTGATGAACCCTGCCTCTCTCTCACACACACACAGCACCTGATGAACCCTGCCTCTCTCTCACACACACACAGCACCTGATGAACCCTGCCTCTCACACACACAGCACCTGATGAACCCTGCCTCGCACACACACACACACACAGCACCTGATGGACCCTGCCTCTCTCTCACACACACACAGCACCTGATGAACCCTGCCTCTCTCTCACACACACAGCACCTGATGAACCCTGCCTCTCTCTCACACACGCACAGCACCTGATGAACCCTGCCTCTCTCTCACACACACACAGCACCTGATGAACCCTGCCTCTCTCTCACACACACACAGCACCTGATGAACCCTGCCTCTCTCTCACACACACACAGCACCTGATGAACCCTGCCTCACACACACACACACAGCACCTGATGAACCCTGCCTCTCTTACACACACACAGCACCTGATGAACCCTGCCTCTCTCTCACACACACACACAGCACCTGATGAACCCTGCCTCTCTCTCACACACACAGCACCTGATGAACCCTGCCTCACACACACACACAGCACCTGATGAACCCTGCCTCTCTCACACACACACAGCACCTGATGAACCCTGCCTCTCTCACACACACACACACACACAGCACCTGTCTAACCGCTCGTCTCTGTACCGTGTGGCTCTACATCTGGCGTGACATCATCAGATCCTGGCCTCCTCTATCCCCCGGAGATTACGGTCTCAGATTATGGCAACTCAGATTAGCACTGCTGCCCTGCCGCACAAAGAAAGGCTGGCGTGGGTCCAGGGTAATCCCGCGGCTGGACACACAGTAGCGGGACACGCCACTAATGCGGCATGCTGGGACACCGTCATCCCAGTATCCCCCGGGCTTATTTTAGAGTCCAAACTCTGTTGGTTTTTCCATCTCCTCACGCCTTTCACACGCCCTGCCACCGTCGGGCCCATCAGCGCTCGTGACTCGACAAACAAACGTCCGCTGCAAGCAAGGCTTATCCCAGCGCCACATTCGGGTGTGCCTAAACAGTCGTAGCCATTGTTGTGGCTTTGAAACATCGCCTGGACATTTTTTCCCCCACCTCATCCCGCATACCAAAGTGGTCGAGCACTATTGCTGAATTTACAAACTACCTGTTTTGGGCCCAACGGGGTCGTGGGTGGGGCGACCCTCCGGGACCCCCAGGACAAAAGCCTGACCAGGCTGCTATTTTAGCAGCCAGCTGCCCCCCCCCCCATCCCAGAGGCAGGCAGGCCCACAGCTGATGACCATGTGTGGGGGAACGTGGTCCTGCAGAAAGGAGGACCAAACCATTATCACGCAGCAGGATCTCATGAGTCCCCCACTGTCGTGACATGCATCAGTGTCAAGCGTGAGAGAATCATGTCTATAAGTAAGGCTTGTTGCGTGTATTTATAGTCCCCTTCGTTTATCACTCTCTGTGGTGAGTGTGTGGCTGAGACTGTGACTGCCCCCCCCCCCCCCTCTCCTCATCTGAATGGTACGTCCCTTTCTCCTGTAGAAAACACCAGAGATGCTAAAGAGTCGGACATGTCAGACACACTGAGCCCCAGCAAGGACCGCAGCAGTGACGACACCTCAGGTACACAGCTTGCTCTTCCTTTCTATAGAAAGACTTGTGTTGTGTTTGACTGGTACCATACCTTTTATTATTATTAATTAATGTAAAAAAAAAAAAAAAAGCTAGTTGATTTATCTACTTCATAAACGATGTTGATTGGGAAAGAGTACCTAACTACCTTATGTTATTTATAGGTATACAGATAATAGATCCTAGATGTCATCTTTATTTGTGTGTGTGTGTGTGACACTGCCCCTCAGTCCTCGTGTGTAATCTGTGGCCAGTGCAGGGATAACATTTGTTTTCAGAAGGATCTCTGACTAGTGCAGGGTTGACTAGCGTGACTGACCACTAGTAGATCCATAGTTCAGGCTACTGTCTGTGTGCGTGTGTCGATTGGATTTTCCACAGCATTGTGTCCTGGCGGCAGGTTGGTTGTGTGTGAACTGTGCTCTCTCTCTCCCCCCAGACGGGAACATGGACGAGCCAGAGCTGAACGAGCCTCAGAACAGGGTGGCGCTGCTCAAAGGTACGTCCCTGCTGCTCACCTCCTCCTGGGGCTCTCTGGCTCTCTCTCACCACACTCTCTGACCCGGCCCTGTGTTCACGTCAGCCACGGCTCCATCCCCTCCTGTGGTCTGTCAACCACCAGTCACAAGGTCCTTTGCGGTCTTCAGCAGTGTCGGCCTCAGTGTCACGGGGACATTGTTAGTGGACGTCAGAGGCTGTTTGGTGTACCACCAGAGCCTGGCAGGGCGGGGCTTCAGGACCCAGCCACGACCATATATGGAGTGGCGCTGGGAGGGGCGACGCTGGGAGGGGCGGCGCTGGGAGGGGTGGCGCTGGAGACTCCACTTCAGTCTGGCTGATCCTGCCAGTCCCGTCACTGACGGAGGAGAAGGAATTCAAGTTCAGGTGTTTTGTTGTTGTTTTGTGTGTTTTTTGGAGGTTGGGGGGGGGGGGGGCAGATCTGGGGTGATCCGAGCCCTGGCGTGTTTCTGCTTTCTCCCCTCATCCCTCTCCGATCCCTGCAGCTGTCCTTGCTCATCGAGGGAGGGAGGGAGGGGGGGGGGGGGGTGGAGGGGAATAGTGGGGGGCATAGACACACGCGCTCTGGGAATGTAAACCTATTAGAGTGTAATTAGTAAGGGGAACCTGATGGGACTCTCACAGCAGGAGGGTCACGGATTGCCACACACACACCCACCCACACACACACCTTTATCCATGTTGTGTGAGACCTAGATCCATGTTGTGTGAGACCTACATCCATGTTGTGTGAAGAGCAGCCATGCTTCACCAGAAGGCGATCCTGTTCACAGCAGGGGCGCGTCAGCTGCTGTCGTGGGTCTCGGCGTGCCCTTCAGCCTCCCTACCACCAGAGGGCACCGTCTCCTGGGTTGGCAGGACGGGCAGGGCTTACTCACCACACACAGTTGTGACCCAGTTCACCTCAATCAGTCTGATACTGTTCACAGAACCCAAAACTCCCATTAAACCTATTTGGCTGGAAAGCGTCCCTCTCCTGTGAGGGATAATGAGGGAAGTTGAGGGCAGCCCAGTGCGTGGATAGGCTTAGAGAGAGGAGCTCTTCGATAGAGGGTTATGAAACACGGTTTTAGACTGTTACGAGACCATCTCTGAAAGCCATTGTGGATGTATAGTACTTGGCGCTGTGTGGTGTGAAACGTCTCTTATTCTGGGTCAGAGAGAGTTAATCCCTCGCGTGTGTGTGCGTGCGTGTGTGTGTGTGTGTGTGCGTGTGTGTGTGTGTGGGAGAGAGAGTGTGTGAGTGTGTGGTGCTTAGTGCTGCAGAGTGGCGTGGCTAACTGCGCTCCGAGGTCAACCACCACTCGGTCGTCAGACCTCAGGTGAAGGACATCCTTTACTCTCTGTCTCGCCTCACACAATAGAATCCTACTGAACCATTGGAACTTTCTAGAACAACTCCACCTCCTCCACACACACCTGTGCTTCGTGACCAACTATATCTGGAGGGCAGGAGTCTGTCTGTCTGTGTGTGTGACTCACCACATGTGACTCAGCAGGATGGTGCGTGTGTCACCCTCGCCCCCTCAGCCGCCGTCTCCTGTTCTCAGACGTGGCTGTCCGGGGGAAGATCACCTGGGGAGGCCAGGGGTCACTGAAAGGTCACACACCGTCACTGCAACACCGGGGCTGTGCACTAGAGGGAGACAGAGGTCCTCCTCGCTGGGTTGATCAGGACGCTGGCTGGACATTGCTCACAACCGCCTCAGAGCCCTGAAATAGAGTTGATCAGCCGGTAAGGCTTTCGTTGAAATGCAGGCATGAAACTAGCAGAGTCTTGTGTTGAGAGAGGCTCTTTAGTTCTGGCTCAGTGATGCAGCGTCTCCCACAAGCCCCTCTGGCCCCAGCAGGACCCAGCCAGGAGGGGGAGGAGAGACACTGCTGGGTCTGGGTCTGGCTGCCTCCATGTCTGCCTCCCTGCCCTGACCTGACCCTAGGCACAGTCCCTCACAATGGACCTGCTGAAACCCTGCTTCCTCACCCTGCACGCACACACAAACACAAACCACTCCGGACTCCAGGATTAGCTGAATCCTGTTAGGGGGAAAAACATCATTACCTCATCGCAGCACCGGGCAGCCAAATGGCAAAGCCCAGGGTCCTGTCCTGAAGCTGCTCAGGGCTCTGGCTGACTGGCTCCTCACACTCACTCACTCACTCTTCAGTCAGCAACCTCCCAGTACTGGAAAGGTGGACGCTCGGGCTGGCGCGTCTAGATGGGCTCTCAGACTCGCTTCTCTTCTCCAGCGCCATTTCATCCTACAGGAGGAACTGTCATAAGTCGAATGTCACGACAAAACCGTGTGACCGAAGCAAGGCTCTATCTTGAGGAAGGACGTCGTCAAATAACCAGCACACCTGCTGTTCCTCAGCCTTTTTACGACAGAGTCCTCCCCCCCCCCCCAGACCACCGTCAGCCTCTGGGAGTAGCCTCCCTTTCGGCCCCCTCTCCAGTAGCAGCCACCCTTTCTGGCCTCCAGCATCAGCCTGAGCACATCAGCTGGACCAGGCATGCCTCTGATCAGCGGGGGCCTGGGCCCACCGCTGTGGGCAGCAGGGCTGTTCTCCGTCAGGGCCGAGTGGGCCACATTGTTCAGTGTCCTGGCTGGCACGCCATCTAAACCCCTCCAGGATTAGGGGCCTTAAGACTGCCCTGGTATGCGTGCCAAGGTGTGCCAGGGGGTTAGTGAGGCATTGTGTCCGTGTTTGTTTCCCCGTCTGTCGGTAAGGCAACCGATGTTAAAATGACTCGCCTCCCCCCCCCCCCCCCCAAGTAAGATTAGTGTGCACTGGTGTGTGTGTGTTTGTGTTCAATTGCAGGGGCATGTCTCTCTGGAAAGACGTCATTTTATTTAGTTGTTTATTTGATGTGTCCGGGAGATGGCCTCTATAAATAGAGGGTAAATGCAGTGGGGCCCTCTGCTCTGTAATTGGGCGGAATGGGTGTTTGATGGTGTAAGCCTCGCACGCCTCGCAGCATGGTCCCGCAGCGGCCTGCTCTGTCATTAGAGCGGATCACAAGGTGACACCTGGCTTTGCTCTGCTTTTGATGTCCACCCTCAGAGCCCAGCTCTCCACACGCGGGTCAGAGCAGCCCTCTGCTGGGGAGCAGGGGCCACAAGGGGTTTCACCAAGGGCCGTGCGCTGTGCATTACGGGCATCTCTTTAAAGATGTACCTGTTTTGCACCCAGCCTAGCTACTGGTGTTTTACCTGGGGGGGGGGGGGGGGAGTTGTGGCTGTGGCTGGCTCCAGTGTAGGTTGTGGTCCTGGGGACACAGGGTGAGGTCAGTGGAGTCACGGCGTTTGGGCTGGCTGTGTCCCTGGCCCAGGCAGGCCTCTCCCAGGCCGTCCAGGCTTATTAGCACTCTGCTGCTGCTGCTGCTGCTGATGACAGGAGGCAGGGGAGGGTTTGATCAGCCCTGTTTGGATTACATGTCCTCTCATCACTGGGATGGCAGCACTTCAGAGAGGAGGGTTAGGTGGCGGAGGAGGGAGGGGGTGGGGGGAGGTTTGGGGCGGTGGAAATGGGGGTTACATTAGATCATAGACTTTCGTCCCGACTTTCATTCCAAGGAGTTTACCCCCCCTCTTCCCCTCTGCCCATAGAAGGAAGGGAGCCAGGCCACAAGAATAACAGTGGGGGTGCGCCAACCTCCTCAGTGGCCTTGGTGTGGTGGTGGGGGGGGGGGGGGGGGGGGAGCAGAGCGGAAAAGAGAGACAGAGGGAGGGGGAGAGGGATACCTCGCCGACCGCAGCTATAAACAGCCCAGGATGACATAAGCCCCAACATCTGGCAGGGGAAGCAGAGCTGGGACGGTCGTTCGGTCTCTTGAGGGAAAGGGGGGGGGGGGGGGCATGAGGATTCCCATTGGACAGTGATGTTCCAGACCACATCAAGCTCTCGCTGGGATAGGCTGGTTTGGTCGCAGTGTGCGGAGCGAGATGCCCCGGGGTAAAAAAACTAAACAAAAAGAGGAAAGTTTCCTCCAAAAAATCCCCTCTCCACCCCTCCCCTCAAATCTCGAGGAGCTTGACGGTTGAAAGGGGTGCCTGGACAAAGGTTATGTTGTGTGAAGCGTGCGCTGTGAGGGGAAATGTGACGTTGGTCTGCTGGCCTGACTGAGACCTCAGTGAGCCCAACTCTACCGTTTCATAATCCCCGTCAGCTGGGTTAGGTCATCATTACCACGCACACACACACACACACACACACACACACACACACACACACACACACACACACACACACAGACAGACAGAAGGGCAAGCATTATGAAATGGCCATTGAACCATGGTCTCTCTCTCTTTCTGCCTCTCTCTGCCTCTCTCTCTTTGTCTCTCTCCCTCTTTCTGTCTCCTGTCTGTCTCGCTGTCCCCCCCCCCCCCACATGGCTCATCTTGTGTCGCCCCCTCCTCCCCTCACTCCTCTGGTGGGAACAGCAGTGAGGTCATCAGAAGCAGGTCTCTCTGGGGCTGTTTTGAATCTCCACCTCATCTGAAAGATTCACTCATCTAACGGACCTCTGCAATTTTTCCCATGTGGGCGCTTGTTGATCCGACTGGTTTAATGCCTAAACTCGTATTCATTTTTATGACAAAAACACACACGCCCCGAGCAAGTCATTGTATTGTGCGCGCACACACATCACCTGACACACTCAAGTTATTTCAATGGGCCGTGTTGCAAGTTGTGAGTCGTCGAGAATGACGATGAGTTGTACTTCCTGTGTGGCCCAGGCTTGACCCCCAAGCTCCCAGCTAGCCTCTGCAGGACTGCACACACACACACAGTTAGGGGAAAGGATTGTCTAGTACTGTATGTGGGAGTATTGAAACAGAGAGCAGACAAACCATTTCTGTGTCTAACCCTGTGTGTGTGTGTGTGTGTGTGTGTGTGTGTGTGTGTGTGTGTGTGTGCAGACGAGCTGCGCAGAGCCAACCTGGAGCCCGGGGACACGGAGCAGGTGATCAGCCACCTCCACAGAGAGCTGCTGGAGGCCCAGGAGCTGGCCAACACCGGCAAGCAGAGGTGTCTGGAGCTCCAAGGTACTGCTGACCCAGAGGAGAGGACATTCTGGGGGGGGGGGGGAGCTTTCACTGGGGCCCGGGTCAACCTGTGTGGTGGTGTTGATGTTGTTGTTGTTGTCCCAGCTCTGCTGGAGGAGGAGAGGAGGAACAACAGGCAGCAGACGGAGGAGTCTGCCAAGCAGATCCAGTACCTGCAGAGTGAGGGTCAAGTCACACACGCACGCACGCACACACACACACACACACACACACACACGTATATCAAATGCTCCCACATTTCCACTCTCCATCACCACACCCTCCTCCTCCACACACACACACACACACACACACACACACACACACACACACACTGCGAAAATACACCACATACCCACTCTCTATCCTGCACAGACTTACACGACATTGTCTAACATCCGTCCGTGTGTGTGTGCTGCAGCCCAGCTGGGGAAGCTGCAGGCGGACATGGAGGCCCTGCGGGAGCAGCGGGAGAGCACCCTGAGCAGCACGCGGGAGGAGCTGCACAGCGCCCAGGAGGAGGTGCTGGTGCTGCGCCACGCCATGGAGGCGGCCACGGCCGAGCGCGAGCGCGACATCGCCGCCCTGCAGGGCCACCTGGGTGGCATGGGCGCCGAGCTGGAGCGCTGGCGGGCGGCGGCGCAGCAGTACGAGCGGGAGATCGAGGCGCTGCAGGCCACCTTCCTGCAGCAGAGCCAGCACCAGCAGAGGGCCAGCCGGCTGCAGGGTAAACGGCGCGGCGTCTCCACCAGGGGGCGGTGGGGAGCTGGTTATGTGAGGGGAGGGGGACGAGGGGGGGACGAGACAGGCTAGAAAACAAGTTAGTTAAGGCGTGGCGAGAGATACGCTCTTTTGTTGACTGAGAATGAAGAGCCTACTTCTTAGCGACCCTTTATTTAAATGAAGTCCCTTCCTCCCTGTGTGTGTGTGTGTGTGTGTTTCCTCAGATGAGCTGGAGAAGCTGCAGAGGGACTGCTGCGGCCTGCAGGAGGAGTGTGACAGCCTGCGCTCTGAGAAGGGCTCCCTGCTGAGCACACTGAGCCGGCTGGAGAGCGAGCTGGACAGGTGGGGGCTCGTCACGCGCCGGCCCGGCCCCGACTCGGCCTCCTCCTGGGGCTGGGAGGGGGGCAGGCAGGCAGGCAGGCAGGGGGAGGGGAGGGAGAGTTGGAGAGAGACAGAGAGAGAGGACAGGAGGGTTGGGAGAGAGCAAGAGTCGACTCATCCGTGTGGGTGGAGTGCTGACTGTCCAATAACGTGTGTGTGTGTTTGAACTCTACCACCGTGCAGATGGGGAGTAGGCTAACTGACACCGTAGATTATGCTTAGTGTTACTCAACCTCTCTGACACATACTGTCTCACACTCGCCACACACGCCCAGCTGTGAAATGCAGTGGGCTCGGCTGGCCCTCCCTCCCTCCCTCAGCAGTGTGTTCTCCTGCTCTGGGCCTGGTGCTGCCTCAGGGTGTGACACCTTTCAGCTCCACTACAGGAGAGCCGAGCTCAGCAGACAGCACATCATGGCAAGGAAACGGAAGCTCTCGGTCACATTACAGGGCTGTGTGTGTGTGTGTGTGACAAAGGCAGTCTGTTTGGTGAGACCCTCTCCCAGACACTTAATCGGTCTAAGGGGAAGTATGAGGAGGTGGGTGTGTGACAGACAGAGTGGAGTCCTTTGTTACTGTACACCTGTGGTTCTCCTCTGGTAGAGCCCTCTGTTCAACACTATCAGTTACACAGAGAGCGTGTTCTCCACTCTGCTCTCAGCCACGGGGCCAGATGTCGTCCCAGGTGTCTCTTTGGACTGTCAGTCATGGCTGGGGGGGGGGTCAGGTGACCATGGGTGTCCGAAGACGCCAGAAATGAATACATGTTACAGCAATGCTGATGAGGAGAAACACGGTGGTGCTCCTTTTTAACAGCATCCCACTCCTTCCTTCCTTCACCTCCCTCATCTCCCTCCCTCATCTCCCTCCCTCCCTCCCTCCAGCTCTCGGGAGCAGAGTGCCAGTCTGAGCAGCAGCCTGAGGGTTCTGGAGCAGAGCCAGGGGGCGCTGGAGAGCAAGCTGGGCTCCCTCCAGGACCAGCACCTGCAGGACGCCGCCCAGCTCCACACCCAGCTGGCCCAGGCCGACTCCCGCACACACAGCCTGCAGAGGGAGGTGGGTCTCACACACACACAGACAGACACATCCGGACACGTACGTCGTTCCAGCTTTGCTCATGTATTGTCTGTGTGTGTGTGTGTGTGTGTGTGTGTGTGTGTGTGTGTGTGTGTGTGTGTGCTGCAGTACGAGGACACCCAGAGCCTCCTGCTGGACCTGAGGCAGCGCTACGAGAGGACGGAGCAGGAGAAGCGCAGCATCAACGAGGAGCTGGAGCAGTGCAAGGTCAACCTGAAGCTGCTGCTGGACAAGGGCAAGAACGTGAGGCTCTCACACACACACACACACACACTTACCGGGAGCCTCTTGATTCCTGTCAGTACAGTCAGCAAGCAGGAGGAGGGAACCAAGTCAGCAACTGCCTCCCTCCCTCCTCCCACGCACACACACACACACACACACACACACACACACCCACACACACACACACATACACATCCTTGGCAGCCTGCATCAAGATCAACAGGAGACGGATGATGGAGTAGGTGGTGACTGGAGAGAAGGGGGAGGGGCTATTTGCCTGAAGGGCTGAAAGACTGATGTCATGGAAGCTGTCAGGAAGATTTGGCAGACGTGTAGGCACTCAACTTTTGCAATACCCTCTGTGATTATCTTCGACAATTCGAAATGGGTTTTATTTCCAATGGGGTTGGCAAGCATTTTTGGTTTTGTACCTTTTTTCTTTTTAGATATGTTTTGTGTGTGAAACTAAATCCAGTAACTGGAAGCTACACGCTTCCCAAGTATTCAACACGCTTGGGTCCTGAACCAACTGGTCTCTCCAGGGGCCTTCACCTTACTGGGGCGTCTGAGTGTGTGCCTGAAGGAAACCATCCCCCCCCACTGGTGCTGTAGGTGTCCTCCACAAGCCCTGCCCAGCTGGACATGACTGAGTCCCTCAACACAAGCCACTGCTCTCCCCTTAACCTCAGTAACCTACAGCCTGTCTAACCTACAGACGGAGCACACACACACACACGCGCGCGCGTGCGCATGCACGGAGGAGATTTCCCAGCCCCTCTTAACTAGATCCAGAGTAGAACTGTTACTGATGAGACCCCAGGTGATGAACTGGCCCTGTCCGTCCAGCCGTTAGATGTGGAGATGTGTGTCTGTGGCGTTGCTCTCTCTCTCTCTCTCTCTCTGTCTCTCTCTGTGTCTCTCTCTCGTCTCTCTCTCTCTGTCTCTCTCTATCTGTGTCTCTCTCTGTTTTTCTCTGTCTCTCTCTATCCGTGTCTCTCTCTGTTTCTCTCTCTCTCTCTGTCTCTCTCTATCTGTGTCTCTCTCTGTTTCTCTCTCTCTGTCTCTCTCTATCTCTCTCTCTCTCTCTCTCTCTCTCTCTCTCTCGTCGTCATTAATGTTGCCATAGTACCCGTCCCTCCTTTGTTCCTCTGATTCAGGTGTCTCCCCCATCCCTTCTTCTTCTCCCCTCTTTATTTTATTTTACTGTAGAATGTCCCCCCTCCCCCCTCCCTCCCCTGTTTCCAGTCGTTATTTTTCTCCGTTGCCTAGTTATAATTTTAAAGGTTGATTCTTGTAATATCCCTTCCCTCCTCTAGCCATCCATATTGCAGCCTGTCCAAGCCATTTTCATCGGCCTTATCCTGGCTTTGCTGTATTGGTGCTTCGGCCAGTTGTGGTAGGAAGGTACATGGCGCTACTGTCCAGTTGGTGTCCCTTGCGTCTCGTCTGTGTCGAACGTCTCCGCATCTTCATCCTCCTCCTCCTCCTCGGTGTCCCTCTAACCCCCACATGCATGGCTCCGTCACCCAGCGGCTCTGCGCTGCTTCCGCTGGGACACGCCAGGAGCTGCCTGGCCCCCGGCCGCGTGGCTCCGCCTCCGCCTCCACACCCCCCTCATCTCCACACCCATATCTACATATGCGTTTTTGTCTTGCTTGCTCAGTTCACCGACTCCGATCGGTTGTTTTGCTTTATTATTTTCATCTTTTAACTCTTCATTTCCCCCCCTCCACCCCCCATTTCTTGCTCTCGACGGTCATACTGTTTCTCCTGTCTCCATTGGTTCCTCTTCTGAGTAGAAACACGGCTCTTCCTGGTTTCCGCTGGGGGGGGGAAAGGAAAGCCCTGTTTTCCACTTCCTCTCTCTACCGTGGGGTCACTGGCTCTCCCAGTTTAACTATGATCTCCCGCACCTCTGTTTTTGATCTAACTACCTCCACCCCTCTCTATCTCTCTCCCTCTCTCTATATATATCCCTCTCTATCCCTCTCTCTATCCTTCTCTCTCTGTATCTCTCTCTATCTCTCTGTATCCGTCTCTCTCTCTCTCTCTCTCTCTCTCTCTGTATCCCTCTCTCTCTCTTTCTCCACCCTCTTGCCTTTGCCTTTTTTTTTTTTTTTTCTATCTCGCAATAACCTTATTCTGTCTGTCTGTCTTCCCCCCCCCAGAGCCCATGGAGCCCCTGGATCCCGGTGCTGGCTGTGATGGTTGCTGTGACGGCGGCCGTACTTTACCCCAACCTATCTAAGAGCAGCAGCATCTGAGGACGACGCCTCCCCCCCACCTGGCTCCATGTCGTCGTCCCCCCCCCCCCCCCCTCACCTGGCTCCATGTCCTCCACTCTCCCCAGCACCTGGCTCCATGTCCTCCACTCTCCCCAGCACCTGGCCACACACACACAAAACACACACTTGCAGACAAACTGATTGGCCGGTTCTTCCTGTTGACAAGATCCCCTCCCCGGCCACCAGGAAAGTTTGACTGTAGAGACGTTGCTTTAACTGTATAAAGTTATACCTGTATATATATAGAGAGAGAGAGAGAGAGAACGAAAAGGGGTTTTAAAGTTGTAATTTCTACCATAGATTAAATACTATATTGGCAGTTAAGTTTCTTTTTTTTCTTTTTTTTTTCGTGGGAATTTTGGTATTAAAGTGGCCTAAACTAGGCTTGTTTTCTGATGGTTATCAAACCTTTTCATTTTGGGGTGAGTTTTCTGATGAGTTTGTGGTTTGCCACATCAGAGATATGTGGTATCCCAAATCTAGGTTCTAAGCCAAATCCAAATCGACATCCTCTAATGTTGGGCACAAGGGGTTAAGTGCCTACTGTAAGTAACATGAGGTCTGTGTGTGTGAACACCCACTCATGTGCACATCTAGTCTTGATGAAGTGCCACTGATATCCTTACAGAGGCATTTCAAAAGAAACTTTTAAGTTATTGATAAAAGAGAAATTGAACTAATAAGCAATCACTTAGTGGCCCTCTGTGGGTTCTGTCCAGACGAACATGCCCGTGAGCACCATCAGATGGTTTGTCAGTGTACTCTGTCTTGTTTTTGTGTATTGTAAACTATGAAGAAATATTCATAATGTTTAAAACACTACAGTACAGAGCTTTGTATGAAGAGAAAAGAAAAAAAAAGTCAAGAGAAGTTCTTTGATGTGCTAGACTTATTTTGGTAAACGAGTTGAAACGCCATACAAGACGGATGTTTGTTGTCGAGGTGGTGAACGAGATGTTAGAAGCAAAGAGACAAATATTGTGGCAGTGGATTAAAGTAGCAGCTGACCCAAGACTATGGGAACAAAACAAAAAATGTCTTCAGTTTTCAAGTTTGTGTTGAACCTGATGTCTATGCTCTAGTCTGGCTAGCCTGTTATAGATGCGTCCCAATTCTCCCAAAGTACTAGAACTTGGCCCCAAAGCGTGCGCTGCCTTGATTGTCCGTGGTCCAAGTCACTCTGACAGGACCTAAACATTTCAAAGACATAGGGTTGGTGTGGGCGTCCGCAAGAAGTGATATGATACCATGTCTATATAGAGACTAGACTGTAGACTGGACGAGACCATACCATGTCTATACCACCTCACAATAACTTCCCAACAGACTAGACTTGGGGAAGTGAACAGACACACTAGTCTTGGAGAAATGGGACGCTGTCTAATTGGGTAACTGTACTAGTACACACACACACACACACACATGCAAATACACTTCTGTAGCACAGAGCACTACACACCAAAGGCTCTGAGACTAAACAGCTGCCGTAGCTCAGGCCCCAGTGTCAGTCTGAGGATCTGTCCAGACACAACCCACCAAGCCCCTATTCCCTAGACACATAGCTCATCTACAAGGATTGGATGGGTGTAAGCAAAGATGGCTTATGCACCACGTCTCTAGTCAGAGGGCAAGGCTGAGGGACGACCATCTTGAATAATCCTGTCGAAGTCTTTTGAAGATCTTCACTGACGTGTCCAGGGATAGTTGACGTGTCTCAAATTTGGACGTGAATGCTTTGAATATGTCTGTGACTGGTTGGTTTGGCATCGAGTTGTGTTGGGATCCATCAGAGCATAGATATGGTCGATGCAGCAGGTCTGGTGGGGGGGTGAGAATGAAAGGTTTATGTAATAAGATTTAAGAACGGAAGTGAATGGAATAGGGCTGTATGTAACTTGAGAGACTTTTCACATGGATCTGTCTGGTATATGGGTTCATCCCTTTTTGTGTGCTGCGCTGTAAATAAAATGCTCCGAGTCACGGAGCAAAGAAGCTATCCATCGTATTCCACTGTGTCATTCAAATGTCTCTTGTCCAACGCCAACTTTGATCACCAAACTGGCATCTTTCTGGTCCCAGTTTTCATTTGCATTGCACAAGACTGCAATGGGGGGGGAGAGAGGGGGAAATGAGGAAATGAGGAAACACCAAGTAGACCAGGAAGATGCTGGGAGTTGAAGTGAAAAGGCACAGGTCCAAGTCCCTTGGAACAGCAGAACATTGGGAACCTCTTATCTACGTTCCAAATAACTGCCACATGATTCTACACTCCATAGGAAGGACATTTAAGAAGTCCCTTTTCACGTTTTTGGAAATCAGATGTTTTGAAGTCATGGTACTGCACCAATGTGGGAGAATTGCAGTTCTCTAACAAACAGTATATGTTTGTATATATGTAATGTATGTATGAATGTGCGTCTGTGTAAATATACATTCTATATACAAAATAAAAAGTTGAATAACAGTGACATGGATCACGTCATCCAACGTGCTGCTGGCTTCTGTCTTCTGAACAGTGTGACTGTGAGCTTCTAGAAACTACCCTCAACCTCATTCTACACACTTGGGTTGAACATGCAAATGTGTTGTCACAACTAGATGAGGATGTGCTCCTTGTAAGTTTAGATCAGTCTGATCGATTGTTTGTTTATTCGTGTTACCATGGTATTCTTTGAATTAAATTAGGCAATTCAGTTTGAGTTCTCTTACACCCCTACATACTGTAGCATCTTAAGATTCCTATGTAGCCCTGTTTATAATTATTGGATTTCTTTTTCAGTCACTCAGTTTTGTATTTTGAGATGTGTGATTGAACTGTTCCTAAAAAAAGTTTGAAAACTAAATGTTTTTATTCACCTTTCATATGGGCTGACCGGCAAAAGAATGATGTTACTGACAGGGGCATTTATTTCAGTGTGAATTTTCACCAGTTTTATTAAAAAATGTAAACTTACAAACAATATAAATGTCATTGAACTTGGAGTACAGTAGCGTGTAGTGTGTAGGGTAATTTGTTGGGAGGGTAAGTTTATCTGTATTATCTATACAATTGTTGACTGTTTGTATTGGATTATACATATGTAAAACAATGTGTCCTCAAAAGAATTTCCAGGAAATATTTGTCATCAAGTCAGGTTTTTCTTTTGCTCCTCCTGAAAAAAAAAGATTTTCAAACCATCCATTACAATCACTAACCAACCCAGTGGCACATTAGACCGTATGTAAATAGTTTTGTTTGCAAATATTGTTCAGAATATTAACTTCAGAATTACATTTTTTTTAAGTAAATAATTGTTGAAATTCTATTTTGTAAAGAAAAGATAAAGTTACACTAGAATATCCGGAGTACAGATTAAAAAAAAATATTTGCACTAACACCTGTGATGTGCATGATTTTAATAAAAGTACTTTACTCTCCTGTGCAAGGCTTGTTTATTTGATCTATCCATAAAGTCAGCTCTTTATCTAATTGTGTTTTCTACGGTGTCGGGTCGATTCTCAATGTTGCTATCTGCTGATGCTCCTACTCCCTGGAATGACCCCCTCTGGAGTTAAAGTCACATCTGCATCGTAAGCAGTTAACACATGGGGAGACACCAGTGGAGTGAGTCACACTAGATGAGGCGGGAACGACAAGATGAAAGATGTCTCCAACGTCATCTATGACACGCAAGCACACCTCAGGCAAACATGTCAGTAAGATCTAAAGTTTCCCTGCAACCACAAGATGGCAGTGACAAACAATAGATTGGATTCATCGCCACTGTCATTTATTTATTCACGCAATTTGGTTTCAATAATTAGCGTACATAAAGCATCAGTCTGGTTTCCCAGGTTATCAGAATGGTGTCCCTGTGGGATGGGAAGGGGGGGGGGGACACACACACCAGACAGGTGAGTCATGCAGTAATGACATTCCTGTGATGACAGAGAACATGAGCCAGTCCTATCTAAGCTGATTCACCACCACTTCAGACAGGAAGTTCCTTCACCCTCAGGCAGCCATACACATCTCTGACCTCATAGAGCACCTGTCAACAGCTGGCAAATCCTTGGCACTGAAAACCCCCAACAGCGTTGCCACGAACAACTGTTAAGAAGTTACTATGCATGTTGTACACAGATACATTCTACCTGGATTGACACATGTTATGTTCCACTATGTGGGCTCTGGTATAGAGACAGATAAGGACTGAGGTGGGTGTCACGTTGTCTGGAGATGAGGCTGTCGTCATGACACCACTAACAGGTCTGTCATTAGGCCGTCCTGCAGACAGTGACGATGTCCTGACATGAGTCAGAGAGTAATCCTTCAGACAGATAGATCCAGACTCCCTCATGAAGGGATGAGAAGGAACAGACATGGCACTTAGACAGTGAGAAAGGCAGGCAGGCACATGGAACATGTGAATAGAGAGGACATGGGGGGGATGAACTGCTGGCTTTGCTAAGTGGTTGTTTTGTATGTGTGGCAGATAGACAGGCAAGAGGAGAGACAGGCAGGCAGACAGCATGAGAGCATGGACTCCAGGGCAGATGCTCAGAGGGTGAGACATACCTCCTGGTCAATGAGGTGGGACAAGATGATCACATCTCTCTGGACTGCTGGGTTGGAGTGCGAAGAAAGCCAAATAATGCGTCACTGAACGTGTGAAGGAAGGTAAGTGCACAGTGTCATACACAAGGCAGACCAGGGCATTTATGAAGCAGGGAAAATGGATGGCGTCAACTCGAGTCTGAACATAATGAAGTTCAACGACAAGCTTTCAGCTATTTGTACGTGTGAAGTAAAAGGAGCAACGTTGTGATGTCACACGGCCCAAACGTTCAAAAACGGATAAAAAGCTGAATACATGAACATTTAGCTACAGGCGTGGTTTTTGTCTCCTGTACTACCCCACCCTTTTCGAGAAGCTGTGAGGCAACACTGCTTCAGCCCTGTGAATCACACCACTGGGATCATGTCCCACCTCCAATGTTGCACAAACATGACAGGACAACAGACAAAACTATAATACATCAAAAAAATTAAGCAATGGTGAAATGTAAATCTACAGTCAACACTGGTGGTGCAAGTCAAAAATGTTAGGACATGTCACGAAATGTTAAGTACTACAGTCCAAGCACATCATTGTACCAATATTGCATCAAGGCTGGGCAAAACTCTATTCAATCATCAATTTAAAAAAGAATTCCAAAGACCTATTACATTTTTTTATATTCTAGTATATTTGTTCAAGTTCAAGTTTATTATCATTTACTCGTAAACTCTATTCTTATGTCTCATCAGAATAGGGTAATAATTCAACATTAAAGTATTAAATGTTTCGATCGAAGCCGTCTATTGAACTAGATCTATTTGAACTACGCTGCATCATGATTAAACAGGTGTAGCTGATAGCTCACTCTGGGGCGCGGATCAGTGAAAGTGGCGTCATTTGCGGGAAACGCGCAGGCGCAAACCTATAGAGGTCTGAAAGACTCCGGACTGCGGGGCACAGAGTAATTCAGACGAACTTCAACAAGCCAGCGGTAGAAACAGGCACTGGAATCATTTGAAAGTTTCTAAAAGCAAAATGCCGTCTACAGAGAAAGACCTTGCTGACGACGCACCATGGAAGAAAATTCAGCAAAACACTTTCACGCGCTGGTGCAATGAACACCTGAAGTGCGTGAACAAGCGGATAGCGGACCTGCAACTGGACCTGAGCGATGGGCTGAGGCTTATCGCCCTACTGGAGGTCCTCAGCCAGAAGAAGATGTACAGAAAGTACCATGCAAGACCCACCTTTAGGCAGATGAAGTTGGAGAACGTGTCCGTGGCTCTCGAGTTTCTGGACAGAGAGAATATTCGCCTGGTCTCCATAGGTACGTTTGTCAACGACTCCAGTGATCACATGGTTTGGCTCCACCTGGCACACAATTCCCATTTCTAAATAGCCTAGTATTTGAGCTGCAGTTGTGCTCATCTTATCTTTGAGCGAGTTAATACAGGTGTGGCGATAAGATGCACTGATCCGTGGTTATGTGGTGAGTTTCAGTCGAATATTCCTAAAAGTTCAAGTCGAACGACCGCAGCCTCTAACTTCTACGCACTATCAGTTTTCCAGCACACAGATATTACACCTGTTACAGCGCTTAGCTGTGTCCGTTTACTTCAAACATGTACCCACCGATGAATAGGTTGTGTAGGATTTAAACCCCTTACCCTAATTGCAGTAAAGTATTTTACCATTTGATCTGCCAAACCACAAACGTCTCAAGGCATAACATCATTAACAACAACAATGCAACAATCTGAATTATGAATTTTCGATATAGAAGTGTTGTAGCTATAGCCTTGTTTTATACATAAAAAAATATAAAACCTTGCAGTAGGCTCTATCATCATCATAGATGAGAAATGGATACAAGCTATCTCTCTCTCTTGATTAGGAATGAAGCTGTTTGAGAGATTTTCTAGCTTGGATAACGTTTTTCTCGACTCTTCCGGACCAGGGGTGGCATCTTGTATTTTTTTAAATAATTTATAATCTCTATTGGAAGGTGTTACCTTTTGTGTATCTTTTTAAGTTGTTATTTTCGCTTGGCGTTTACTTGCCTCGCCTACTGCTTGCTTTGACTTGTAACGTGACACTGAAAAAGGTGGCGTTAGTATTGCAATGGTAAATGTTTATGTAACGAGAAAACAAAAGCGTTTTGAGAATTTTTGAATCACATATTTTAAGGGCGTGTTGATTTATTTAGCGGTTGGGATCATATCACCAGAATGCGTGAAACAACGTAGACACTGAGTTTTGCTTGTAGTCGGTTGCATTGCTTCTGGGTATGTCATGTATATTCCACATATCATTGGCATTTTGAATTGATCAGTAGGAACAGAGTTGTGAGGTGTGGCGGGCCCTGATATTCATCCCTCATACTTTAGTTTTCCCCTTGTGCCACCCCCTCTTTGTTCAATCCCTTCACAAGCAGCTCCCCCCATTCATTTATTCTCTCTCACCTCTCTTCCTTTCTCTCTCATTCTTAAATGTTGCCATTTTATCAACCCTCTGGGTGTAGTTAGGTGATATTATTCAGAACATGCAACAGCCAAGAAACCATCAACTCTAGAAACAATGATAAGTGACATCACCTGAGACTGGTGTAGTTTGGAAGCCATTGGGCAGGGGAGTGGTGAGAGGAATGGGGGGGGGGGTTAACATTAGAACTTCAAAGCGCAGTCATTTACCGCCAAATCCTTTTTTATGAGCCTTTCATTTGAACAATAAGAGAACCGTAGCTGTGTCTCTGTGCAGTTGGTGATGAATAGCCACTGTTGATTACGAATTGTAGCCTAATGTACTGTTTTTGTCTGAAATGAACAGCCATAAATAAGTCTTGTGTCACTAATGAGGACTATTCTCTAAGCGGTTGTTTTGTATGTGTGGCTGACATCACAGATTTAGTCATTATTGGACTGGTAGCCAATCCCATCTTGCCTCAACAGGATGTGTGTGGTGACTCAGACCAGTTGGAATTGATTGATGAGAGGTGGATAGTGAAACGATAGCAGCCAGGTTCACAATGCTCCACCAACAGTACACATGAATGATAGGGTTTAGATTCAGGCTATGACAGGGCCATCTGGGCTGGCTATCCTCAGTGGCAAGGGTTGAATCGAGTCCATGCGAGTCCTTCGTATCACTGCTGGCTAAACCAATCAGTGACGGGCCTGCTTTCGTCAGCTGTCCTTCAAACATGCCCATTAGGCTTGTTTGCACAGGAAGTGAGTGGATGGCTTCAATGACGGAGGATTTACACAGGTACTTCCTGTGAAACACGTCCTTCCTGTTCAGAGACAGGGCCATGTGTTTGGTTAGCTTCCCTCAAAGATAAAGATAGATTCTCTCGGAAAACTGTCCGTTTGAACAGTAAACAATCAATAACAGACATTTCCAATCTTTGGGTTTTGCTTGTTTATGTTTATTTTTGATGAAGGACAACTTGTTTTAGTTTGAGGGAAATTGTATCTGAAACGCAATTATCACTGACCAGAACCCTTATTGATCTTAGGGTTGCTTATCCTTGAAATGACTGTGGTTGGGGCCTTTGCAGTCTTTGTATTACAAAGTTGTGTTGTACTTCAAAATCCTTGCAGAAAAGTTGAAAAGCCTTTCCACTGACATATCGATCTTTATAAATATGGGGTGGATAATAATGTGGTCTGTGCATACCTAAGAATAGCCCTCGTGGTTGTATTGATGTTGGTGTGCTGCCTCCCTGCTCATAAGGAGCTGAATCAGAGACAACTGCTACCCGAGGGCTCAGAGACATTTGAGCTCAGGGCCTCATTTTTTATTTGGACAGATTATTCCTGAGTATGCTGGAAGAAGTGAAATGGCCTCTCCAGTACCAGCCCTGTGCAGCTGTGTTCTTTTGTTTAAAAAACAAACGGACAAACAAAAAAACCTGGAAAGGTTGTCAATGTTTATTTAACTTGTCCTCCCGGTGTAACGATATTCAAACAGTGGTAGACACACACAGCCACGAAGCGCAAAAGTGACACTGGCCTTATGATGCTATGATCTCCATCGCAGTTCAATAATGGTCAGTCGGCTAAAGCTACGTCTGGTTACAAGACAAGGCTGTTTAAAGCCCCTCCCTCCCTCCTCACAAACAGAAAACAAACACCAGGCCATGTAGAAAGTGTGGTCATGCTTATGGAATCTGCTGATGCTGTCTTTAATCTCCACTGTGGCCACAAGCCACCTCGCCATGCAACCCAGCATATTGCTACACAAGTGTTCTGTTGCGTGGCACAACAGTCTCTTGGCTTCCCGAAGCCATCCACATCAAAACGTCCCTTATCATCTTCGTTAGCGTTACACTTTCATGTAATCCACCATAACGCGTTCAGATAGATTTTTAATTGGTGTTGAATTTTTTTACTTTCTTTTATGTTGCTGAATGTCTCAGATCTCTGAGTTCTGCCGTTTGTTAGAGTCTTAGTCACACACGAGGGGAGTGCCAGGTTTAAGGGGCCTGAACCATAGTCCCTCTCCAATGGTAAGCCTCTCTGGGTGAAATTCATCACCAATTATATTTAACTGAAAAGTTCCCATGAGCAGAGCTGTAAAAGTCAACACTTTCCCATTGAGTTCCCCCAATGGGAAAACCACTCCTGGGAAAACCGCGTTATCACGTTGCCTGATTGCACGACCAGAAAACGGCATACCGTATTGGCTCACCCGCTTCTATCGGACGTGCGCCTCGTTAAAAACCTTGACTCTTCCCCTCGAGTCTTGACCCTTCTTTGTTGCTGAGTGGTGTTGGGTTCTGATGGCGACATGCTGAAATGCCAGTTGAGCCCTGTGTGGAGCTGGAACATCTCCTCCTGCAGAGGCAGGCAGGGCCTGAGGCTTTACCTCCTAGGCTCTGGAGCAGCCATGATCCATCTGAACTATTACTGAGTTCCAAACATGACCAAACGGGTTGAACAGTAACATCACTATTTGGCAAGGTGTTGTTTACGCAGTGCGGATACGCGCTCGCGCACACACACACACACACACACACACACACTCCTCTGGAGCACATCAAAACAAAGTGACATTGTGTCAGAGGCAGGGTGACACCCCTCTGTAAGATGCCATACCCTTGTGCAATACAAACACTGCTGGACAGAGGCCTGAGACTGGCCCCGTGATGTAGACGTGCGTTAGTCCCTCCCCCCTGCTCCCCCCTGCTCTGGGCCCAGACGGGCCGGCCTCCGTGTCTCCTGAAGGATTACCTTATCTGACTGAGGAGTGGCTCACCAAGCCGCTCCAGGGTTGATTAATATGTAGCCAGGTGGCCTCGCCCCTCCTACAGAGCTCTCTACCTTTTGTGTGGTTGACACCGGGTGAGCGTGAAGGATAACTCTGCTGCATTAAGCTCTGCTTTGCAGGCACGGATCCCGGCTTTGTTCGCCGTGAGTCATGCTCAAACACTGTTATCCGGCCATGTCATGTTGTACATCCATTACAAGCTTTGTGAAGGCAAATCCTGAGGGTCTATGGAGTCGGTTAAGTTTGTATACGTTTTTCGCCTCTTTCTTCATTCTGCTATTAATATTATAAACCAAAGTTTCTTGGTCTGCCTTGCCAGCCATTCATCTAAAACCTTTATCACTTGTTACGCAACAGTCTGAAAAAGGCTGGTCTCGGATGTGGGCTCACACTAAAGGGTGCGGGCGTTCGATATCAACGAACAATGAAAATACATTTGAATAACAACAAGGGTTCATAGGGGGGTATACATATTTGTGAAGGGATGAGGTGCTTCATCAGAGGGTGTGTCCTCGCACTGCTGTAGCCTTGGCACAATAGCAGCAGAAGCATCGCTATGTTTCTGAGAACATGGGCGTGTCCATCAAGCGCATGGTGAGAGGGGTTGAAGAAGGAGAGAGGGGTTGAAGAAGGAGAGAGGGGTTGAAGAAGGAGAGAGGGGTTGAAGAAGGAGAGAGGGGTTGTAGAAGGAGGGGTTGGGGTTCAAATTCACATGTGGAACAGAGCCCATCCCTTCTCTCCCCTGGTCTGAGGGAAGACAACAGTTTTACGAGGGGTTGTTAAAGGGTTAGGATACTATCCATTTCAGTTTATTATTTTGAATTTTTGTATTCACCTTTTATTTCTAGAACACAGTAGAAATGTGTATTTGACCTGTTCCTGAGGCAAATACTGTGTGGACATGGGGAGGGATTTGTGGGAGGAACACACTTTTGAGAACCAGCCTAACAGGGTTGGCCCACTAACGCAGCACTGCAGTCCTGGCATAGTGAAGCCTTCTTGACCTCCAGCTCACACATGCACCCCTCCCTCCCGGTTTTGCTCTCACTTTCTCACAAGCACACACAACTTCTCTTATGTTCTCTTATCTGAGTGGAGGGAGGCTCTGAAGCGCTGTGAGTTCTCCCCTAGGGGACACTTCAGAGTTCAGACCGCGGCACTTTCTGGAACCAACCTCCTCTGGCATTCTCATCAGTACACACACACGCAAACTGCTGCCTCAGAGCACACAGTGGTCTAGTCTCATATCAACTGTAGTTTTACTGTACATTTACAATTCTTTTCAAGTAAAGCTCTCGCCTTACTATTCTCTGTGACTGAACTCCCTAACCCTAGCCCCCCCCCCCCCAAACAAACACACACACACACTCTGCCATAAACACAAAGAGCAGAGAGGAGCACAGTGCACAGGAAAGGAGGGAGAAAGGGATGTAAGCAGGGCGTGAAGGGAAGGAAGTCTAGTCTGTTGGATTCAGAGAGGTGGATTTGTAGTTTTTGTGTGTGTGTGTGTGTGTACTGTAAAGGCAAGACCGACTGTCCTGGCAAACACCCAGGCACCCTTTCACTGTCTCTCTCTCATACCATGGGCTGAGCAGCACTGAATAACTGCTCTGCTGCCCAGGGGGAGAAAAGACCCACTGTTCCTCCAGGCTTTAGGATCCACAACATCCCAACTCTTTAACAGTCAAAGAGAAAGCCACCAAACTGACCAGTGACCACAGTGACGTGTATAGGAACTACATCACCCTTTTCTCTGCCAAGAGGTGTGTCGTAGTCCTCCCCGCTAACACAGCTGCTGATTCTGGCAGACTCTCATTTCCTGGCCAGCCAGCCAATCAGTGCCCCGGTGCTCCACCAAACATTCCAGGGTTGCTGTGGCACCCCGGGTTAACAGCGACACACTTGGTCACACTGGGCTTTCGAGAGTTCCCCGCCTCAGAGAAGAAGCTCTTACTGCCACTGTTGTGACTTCTGTTCTCACAGCTTTGGTGTAATGTAGGCAAGCCTTTATCTAGGTCAGCATTGTGCAAGTGATCCTTCATCCACGACCTTTGCTACTATAAATGCAGCATTAACTTGCGGAGTGGGGAGAGGGAGGAACTGAAAAGCAATCCCAAGGTTGGTTACAGGAAACACGCAATTGACCCGTTGGCGTGGCAACCGAGAGTCAACAGTCTGTGTGGTTTTGTGAGAGCGGTGGTTTGACCTAGCGGAGGCCCGGGGTGGGTTCTAGCCGGTGTGACCAGGAGGTGTGATGTCGTCAAGGAAGTTCCTACCATGACGTCACCTAAGAAAGCCATGAATGGAGGAGAATGACCTTCTGTGTTGGAGCTGACATGTCACCCTACCCTGGATGACCCCTGCCGGGTTCTGCTGAGTGGGTCTCTCCACGCTTAAGAATGATCCTAGTTGATCTTTTTCTTTTGGCAGTTGTGAAATATCTTTTTTTTTTTTTTTTGCACCTTTTCTTCATCTTTTAAAATGGCTTCCCTTTTAATCTTCACACAGTGAAAGTTGACGTTAGAATAGATACACGTTTCATTTCAACCCAGGTCTTTTTGGCGCGTGGCTGACTGGCATGCCATAACGATGGTCTGAAGTCACTCTTGGTGTGGAACTCTGTCTGAATCCTACCAGCTGTTCTTCTGCTCCCAATGAGACATCACAGGCAGTACCAATCAATTAGTTTGGCTGCTCTCAGGACCCCCATCGTTGGCCAGTGACACGCTGGTAATGTTTTACTCCCAGCCATGCTGTGTGTCTGACCCGGGTGGAGAGGGCATCCGTTGGATTTGTCATCAATTCAATGCAAACCAAACAGGCTAGCATCTCTGTGGACTGAGATGGGAGTCCATCCCGGGTCACCCTCTCCCCAAACTCAAACACCTTAACTGGCTGAGCTGAAGCCCATGTGTGGTGCCGTGCCATACCTGAGCTCTCAGACAGGGTTGCTTCTCTAAGACGGGATTTGGAGTGTCGTTCCCCAGCCAGCACCCTTGCTTTTGAAAGGTTTCCCCACGACTCCCCGACCGCAAAGTCTGCGAGCGCTAAGACTCCCATTGGTTATGAGCAACCAACGGTCTGGACATGTCGAGTCGGACAGAGATCAGCATTTTATGAGCGAGAATAAAAAAAGGTACTGAGACAAAGAGGGCTATAGAAATGGGATGTATGTGTTTGGCAGGGTCCTATTACTGTATCTCTCTCTCTCCCTCCCTCCCTCTCTCTCTGACTGTACAGTAATGGTCTCTGTACTGCAAACACAGCCCTGTTTCCTGACACACTGCTATAACTCACCACATTCAGCGGCGCCTTAACACACAGCTCCTACATCCTAGCGTGGTGTTTAGCTTGGCCCTGTGCACACAGCATGACTTCAGAGCCCTTTGAAAGACCTAAAGAGGCTTCAAAGCTCGTTTTTTGTACTCTCAATGGGAAAGGCAAGTTGAGGCACAAGAGTTCAGCTGAAGACCAGGCCTCCCTTCCCCAAACCTCAGTCGGTCATTGGAACGCTCCCTTAAGTTGAACCCACACGCAACATTGCTAGCTACCATTTGTTACTGTGTACTGTACTAGCTCTGCCTTTCCTGCCTGTTTTGTTGTATGTGCTAGCCTGTTCTAAATTCTCCCAAGATTACGTGTCACTAGCAAAGGATTAATAACCATTAGCGAACCCCCCAATACTCCCTTAGCTGTCTTTTGTAGTCCTGTAGCGTTCATTGTGCCCTGTCTCTCAGTATGAAGGATAGGAAACAGTGGTGTTCTGTGTCAAACAAAGGCTCTCTTCACCTCTCACCCCTGTCTCAATGCAACCATCGACGGGCCAATCAAAGCGAGACACTTTGGTCCTTTCATCTCTCCTACTCTCTCCTCTTCCTCCTCTCCTCTCATTCCTTATCTCTCTCTCTCCTACCCTCTCCTTCCTTATCCTCTCCTCACATCCACAACAACAGATGGTTGTGGGAGGACACAGCTTCTCTGCTCCACACAGTTCCCTCTGTGTTCCTGCTGCTGCACAGCCCGGTAACCTGAGCCCGGGGAGCCAGATAAGTTTACCTGGCACTCTCTGGCTCCCAGGCCTGCTCCACACACACACACACACACACACACACACACACACACACTCATACAAACATCATGAGAACAGACCCCCCACACCTCCAATCCATCCAGCAGTCTTTGTAAAGACTAATGGGCTAGGCCGACCTAAAGAGAGTCTATGAGGCGTTTGGTGGGGGGTGGGGAGATGTGAGAAGGGCCTGTCCGTGAGGATTACTGCACCTCATCCCACTGGTCCATCAGTAGCAGGAACATTAAGCTCAGCATTCAGGTTCATACAGCACCGCGTGTGTTTGTGTTGGTCCTGAAGCGGCCTATTAAGGGCTGCATTCCTGTCTTAAGGGGATAACCGTTATTCACATTGTTGGCCAGTCAGTCTGTCTGTCTCTGTCTGTGTGTAGTGTCTTTGTCTTTGAATTAACTTGTTTTGGTCGTCTTCTGATTATGGTGATAAAACAAGTCCCATCAAAGCTGTGTCTGGAGGCAGGAGGAGCAGGGGGATGAAAAGGGAGAAAACACTTAGTGGTAAGGTGTTCATTTAGCAGCCGCTTTGGTCCAAAGTGACGTACGTTGGGGTGGGACGTACGTTTCACTCTGCTGTCCAAGTGTTCCAACACTGAGCTATACTCATCCCCCGAGTGTATGGGCTGGTGAAATGAATGGCTAGATATTCAAAAATCGAAAAAAGGGTCTTCCTCCTTCGTGAGCCTTCAGAGGCAAAGGTTTCTTTCCGTCAGGCGGCCAGTAGAGAGCTCCTCACTGTGGGGTTCGTGGAGGATACCCCACCTTCCTCCAGGGTAACGGCATTCTTCATAGAAACACATTCACCGGTTGAGTTAGCGATGACCTCATTGGGGGGGGGGGCTGGCGGGGCGGGAGAGGATGGAGGGAGACCAGAGGAGGGGTGTGGGGGGTGGGCTGTTGGAACACAGACCTTCACATGACATCACCATGTCCTCCCCCAACACGCTACCCCGCCTCACCCCCTCAACAACAACCCCCCCGCTCCTTTCCCTCCCTGCGGCCATTACCATCTCAATTGCACCCCAGCTCACCCCGAAAGCATGCATTTAACTACCCTCCTGTGTGTGAGTGTGTGAGTGAGGGTTAGTAATTGAGATTTATGCTGTAAAGCGTCGGCTACAGGGCCGACACGGCCCCCCCACGGCCGGCCTTAAGTGGGAACATCTTCCAGGCGCTTAGCGGCGAGGATGACATCATATCCTGGGAATAAAGCGGACGTGTAATAGAGGACTGCAGATCAGAAATGAAAGGCCCTTGTCGACGGTGCCTTCCGCACTACTGCCTTGATCAATGTGTGTGTGTGTGTGTGTTTGGTTGCGTGTGGGATCATTAATGTACAGGAATTGTGTGTGTGTGTGTGTGTGTGCAGTCATCACCTCAGCCAGCTATGGGGAAACATGTTTGATTATCTCAACAGCCTTCCTCTGTGGGAGACCTAGGCGTCAGAGAGAGTGAAGAGTTTATGAATGCAGATGAGTTTATCCCTTCTGGGAATGCAGAGCTGTTCCAGACAAATCTGGTGCAAGCCAGAACAAAAGGACCCCGCGGAGCCTCTGGAGGGTGTTCCTTTGAGAGTGGTGACCAGACCAGGTTATGTAAAGGGTCAGTGAGTTCTGATGGGGTGAGGTCAACCCTTCCCACTGCAGAGAAGGGTCTGTACTTCTGACAAGGTCATGGGCATTCCATGTGGCTTCAGCAGATGATTCATCCCTGTGTCACTTTCATCTGGACCAGCCCCCAGACAGTGCCCCACAGGGACCCCACGGTCCCATCTGGACCAGCCCCCAGACAGTGCCCCACAGGGACCCCATGGTCCCATCTGGACCAGCCCCCAGACAGTGCCCCACAGGGACCCCATGGTCCTGCCCTGTCTCCACTGTCTGACCATACACTCCCAGTCCCACACATGACTCCGATTAAGTACCCTTTGTTAGAACACAAATACATCATGAAGCAAGCAGGAGTTGGTCCTTGTCCAGAAGTTATGTTAATAAAGATCTTTTACAAGATCGAAACAAGAGGGAGGCTGTGTTTGATCCTAAAGTGGGGGTATCTCCATAGTAACGCACACTAGTGACCTTTTGTTTAAATGGGATTTTGAACCGATACTACTGGGGTTCCTTCCCAGTCTCTTTCTTTGTTCTGTGGACCTACAGGTGTTCTGCCTGCTTTGTGTTCCCACCATGTTCTTGTTAAGGTCACCAGCCTCTCAGTTCCACTCCACCAGGCTTGTGCTGAACGCAGGGCAGGAGATGATGAGGATGATGATGGAAGTGTCAGAGCGGTGAGAGGAGCTGAGAGCTGCAGTAGCCAGCGAGGCCTTCAGTGTTGATAGAGGGGGGCCAAGCTGTGTCGGTGTAGTTTGTTGACCTGACAAGACTGTTAATGGGTTACCAAGCACAGGAGTGAGGGGGGGGGGGGCTTAGTTCCTAGGCCACACCTCATTGGCTCTTGCAGAAAACTGGGTTTGGGCGGTAGTGATTTAATTGAAGAGGAATTCCCTGCACAAAGGCACTGCTCAACTGTGTGTGTGGGGTGCACACACACACACACACACACACCCGTCTCAAGGCTGATGTCATGACTAAGGCAAAGCCATTACAAAGCTGGAGAGGCAAAGGGCAGTCTCGGAAGCTTGCTGCAACTGGTGCTGCAACGATGACGGAACAGAGCAAAGGCCAAAATGCACACATAAGCAAGAACGCACGCACACACACACACACACACACACACACACACACACACACACACGATGGAACATACACACACACAGATCTTTTGTTTAAAAGCTTTAATGGTGAATCAAAGGATTAAGTGTAGCCTCAGAATTGGAGTAGCAAAAATCACAAGTTCCGTTAACCTGACCACAGAGCTATAATGGTGCAGAACTCATTAGCTCCAAAGCTTGTGGGCTGTGTGCTGTCGCTGGACTGGGGCCCGTTTGAATCATCGGAGGCAGAGCTGTAGATGTGAGGCTCGTCCCACGAGAAGCTTCTCCAGACCAACATCATGGCTGATGTCATTGCGTAAAGCCTCACAGTAAGGAAACACCACTACCTAGATCCTAAATAGAGCGGTGGATTGGCCCAGTCTGCCCCCTAGAATGTCACACAATCATGTTTTAGACCTGGCCTCCGTGCATGTCTGAGAGAGGCAGAGAGGGGAGATGTGGAAGAAGCACAATGCTGCCGGGACAAAAGCCTTTGTGTGGCGCTCCTGAGAAACCAGTTTGGAATTCCGACGGTGACTGTTCAGCCGGGGTGTTTTTGTAGTGTCCAGACATTTTGCCCCCCCCCCCCTGTGTTGGTGGTTTTAAGTATGTTGGTATCAAGGTAGACTGGCTATATCCAGACACACACATACACAGGGCTGTTATTGTCCTCTCTCTGACATTTACACAGTCACTTCAACAGCTTGGAACTATTAGCAGACCACAGCCCTTTCTCCTCAAAGCCTCGGTTTCCTGGATACGGATTAAGCCTTCAGTAATCTCCAAGTCTAGAATTTACACCAGTAATTATTTGGAATTTGTCAATGAATTTTAATGCATCTATTCTATGGAGAGCGGACATGGAACCGTACTTCAAGGAAGCTCAATCGTAGATTGCAATCTTATCCGCTGTACTTTGTGTTTTAGCTTGTTGGATTTGGAAGACAGTCAGTGTGATTCAAGGCGACTATCAAACAGCTTTAGTTTCTCGCGGGGTTTCCCCAGGAGCACATCTTCTTCACGAGCTCAGGGAGACTCGTTTCTGTTATGCTTCTTCGACTTACATTTACATTTTACATGTATTCATTTAGCAGACGCTTTGATCCAAAGCGACTTTCGAGAGCTTTACAAAGGTGCATAGGTCACTGATCATAACGAGATAGCCCCAAACATTGCGGGCAGCCAAAACATGAAGCGTACATTGTGAAAAACCAAATAAGTGCCAAAGGGAAGAACCATAAGCATGTAGTTAAACAAGTTATAATTAAACAACATGAACTTCAAAGTGCAAGAGTGTACCTGTAGAAAAGCAATCAACAGTAAAATGGGGTGTCAGATGGCTGAGTGGTTAGGAAATCGGGATGCATCAGAAGGTTGCTGGTTTGATTCCTGGCCGTGCAAAATTGAGTTGTGTCCCTGGGCAAGGCACTTCACCCTACTTGCCTTGGGAGAATGTCCCTGTACTTACTTTAAGTCCCTCTGGATAAGAGTGTCTGCTAAATGTAAAATATTTCACAGCGAGTACAAGAATTAAAAATCCGTTACAACTAACCAACAAGAGCAACAAGTCTCTCAATAAGAGTCATTGTGATCCTGAAGGAAACTAGCAAATCATTGTACTCCCGGAACAAGTGAGTCTTCAGCCTCTTGCTTCTGGGTCTCTCCTGTTTCCTCTACTGGGGTGAACATGTCCAGTAGACCAGTGACGCAGCTCTGTCTACAAGGTCAGTTCACGCCTGTCTCCAGTTGTTAGACAGCTGGCACGGCCCTTCTGCTCCGCGCTGCTTCCTGTTTATCCACAACAGGTGCGTCCAATGCTGAGACATCACCCTCCGGTGACATCATCAAGCTGAGCCCCCCCCGGACGAGGAGCAGGAACAACTTCCTCTTCCTGTCTCCGGCTGAGCATGACAGGCACTGGGTTTGAACCCAAAAATCTGAATCTTTTGTCCTCCTACAGTTGAACACCCCCCCCCCGAACATGATCTTTCCCACATCATTCCAACTGGGAAACCAGCAGATGTGTGTGTATACATTGAAGGACAATGCGAGCAGCACTGGTTAGCTCGTGTACACTTCTCTTCTGTTGATGTGGTCAGGGAGTGTTTGAAAGGCCTGCTCTGCTCTGTGCTGGAGCAGGTCTCAACAGCCCCCCGGGGCACCAAGCTGAGCCTGCGGAGATGAGGAGCGGCCTGCGCCCACGTCCTGGTGTCGCTGCTCTCCCTCCCACTGGCCTGTCGTCAGATCCCACCCCAGGTCGGACAGCCAGGAGAGATGGGAGGGGAGGAAGCAGTTTTCATTTTTCTCCCCCCCCCCAGTGTGTAAAAAAAGAAACGCCCCAAAAACCTGGCATCCTATCTTTCGCTCCTTCTGGATCGTGCGTGCGAAACGATTACCAGTCCAGACCGATGACATCAGTCAGTCATACCAGTGTGTGCCCGCAGGACCGCCCCCTACACTCTTTTTCTCTCTCTCCTTCTCTCGTCCTCTTCCTCTCTTCCCACAAACATCCTTCTCACAATCCTCAGTATCACTTCTATAGTCAGTCCACATATTTAAGTTTCAATATTCCTATATGTTTAATGAATGCACCTCCCTGCCAAAGTAAATTCCTTGTTTGTGCAAACACTCATGGCGAATAAATCCTTTCCTTCCCTTCTGATCACGTCATCGCTTATTGGCTGAAATCATACATGAACCCTCTGTACCCATACCGGGTAAATCTCCCCCTTCTTGCAGGTCCTTACAGATAGTTATCTGAGGGCTGAATTTATATGACGGCACTTAAATGGACTGACTCTTGATGGGGAACAGGTGTTTTTTTTTTTGTGGGGCATAGGGAGAACAACATGTGTGCTCTCAGGTGTCTGATGTTTACACTTACCTTTCCTGTGGAGAATGTTCTGGAAGCAGGCCCCAGGCCAGGGCGGTGGCGGCCAGGTATTCACATGTCAAATGGAGCTCAGCTCAGACATGGCCGCCCCTGGTATGAGATTCCCCTTAGTCACAAACTGAAGTTGACACACTTAGTCATGACTGACTTACTGACAGAAACGGATGTGCATCAAACACACACACACCCTCAATCTGCATGTACACAGTCATCCTAGCGACTGAACAGACTCTCTTGCCCTGCTCCTATGTTTCCATTATGCTGTCAGACTGAGGGCCAGTATGGCTTGAAGGCCCGTATGATCGCTAGGCTCTCTCTCTCCCTCTAGTCTAGCTGTCTTCAGAAGGTAAAGGAATGTCACATTGAACATTAGGAAGCACTTTACCAGAATCCTTAGGCGCTCCTGTTTACTATGGTATTGTTACGTAGCAGCCCAGACCTAACCTGGGAGTGCCCTCTCCGATAAGGAACCCATTGTCTCACAATTTCTCTCTCTCCTTCCCTTTCCTCCCTCCCACCCTTCCCCTTACCCCCCCCCCCCCCTTCGCTCTCAGGTCCTTCAGTATCGATGTTGTCTCGTTTTTGTTGCGTCTCCATAGCAACAGGGAAACAAATAAACGGAGGCCAGAAATTCCCCCGCATGTGGCTGATCCAGAGTGTCTGGGTGGGGGATGTTGATGGCTCCATGAGAGGTGTTTATGTCCCACTGATGGCACACTTCTCCCAAGCAGCAGGTGTCCCTAAGGGCTTCAACAGTTTCCTGTCGCTGTAACAAGTGTGGACAAGATGGGTCATTTGGAAATACTTGGTGTGCTGGATTTTTCTTGCCCGGTTTAAATGGAATACCGAGCTAAAGGCCCTCTCCCAAGTCTAGTGAATATACAGATAGATTCTCTGAAGATTCTGTCCTGAAACAATTGTCTTAATGTAGTTAGACTGTGTCTCATAAGGACTGGAGGGTATTTTCAGAACACACACACTCCTCTGTAGCCCTCTCACTGCCAGGACTCACAGCCCTCTCCTCTGCTACTTTTCCTCTTTTCTCTTGTCATCCACCCAGAAAGTGAGGTCTGCGTGGTCTAATTCATGGTTTGATGTCAAGCCCACCCCAACACCCCCCCCCCCCCCCCCCCCCCCCCGCTTCCTCTCCCAAAACCTCTCCAAGATGGAGCCTTGGCCGGTATAAGAACACTGGCTGACATCACCTGGATCTCCTCCAGTTGGGATCAGAAGACCTTCTGTGGCTCACGCGCTGGTGTGTGGAGTTCAGTTGAGGTCTCTGCCTTGCATGTTCCCTCGGAGCAGAGGTTCTGTGGTTTGTCGTTCTGCACTACACACCTCTGGGTGCCATGTATCTCTCACGCGCAGGAAAGTGTTTGAACAAAGACAATCAACTCGTTGATTCGTATATCTTGAGGCCTGGCTGTGTTCGATACACTGCAGTCTCCGCCCCTTTAAAACCAATGGCGCAGAGGGCGACGTTTTTCCAAGTATGTACAAGTTGCATACAATATATTTCATAGGAAATTCACACTTTAATTACTTGACATAGTTTTGTACAACAGTTTAGACAAAGTTTGTCTTAACTCTCAAACCTCAATGCAGAACTACCCTCAAGGACTCTAGATGTGTCTACTTCATTTGAAACATAAACAGATATTCAAGAATAACTGAGTTCATTTGACCCTCGGGAGGGCCCCTAAGAAGCTTTACAACTCTCCATAGCAACGTCCCGGATTGCTGCCCTGTCTTCCAATCATCACTCCTTGTCAGGGAGACCGATACCAGTGGCCTCCATAACCCCTCCGCAATGTTCTAAAACCTGTTTTGTTGTCACGAGGACTGGAATCGCTCTTCTAGTCTGGGGCAGATAATTATAAGATAAATGTCTTCTCTTCTCTCTCGTTCTCTGCTCCACCACGCCAGCCTCCGCGGAGGGGAGGGGGAGAGGAGCAGATTTAGCAGCGAGAGAATGGAACAATGATTTATCTGAACAGTCAAAAGTCTCTATAACTCCGGAGATCTGTGGAGAGTTGAACACAGAAGGATGGCCTGGCCCCACTCCCCTCTTTCTAATTCCTGTATTATTATTATTTATTTTTCTTTTCAAATCTTTCTGTTCATCACTGCATCTCCACATCTCTCAAGATCTCTTTCATTGCATGTCTATGAACCATGCCACCAGAAGGGACACATCATAATGTTATGACATTGCACTGGAGTGTTGCACACCCAATACTTGGCAACATCTGCAGTCTTGACGTTCCCATGTCAAACGTCTGTTTTACTCACCTGGGAAATGCTGGGAATGGAGCGAGAGGTTTCAGTCAGAGCGGTTTCTCTTTCTCTCCCTCTTCTATCTGTGTCTTCCATCAGTCCCAGCCTTTCTGTTGCTCTGCCTCCCCTGGTTCACAACAACAAACCTCCCCTCCCCTCTCTCCCTGTGTGCCTCCCATGGTCCCCCACTATGCCTCTCTCCCTGTGTGCCTCCCATGGTCCCCCACTATGCCTCTCTCCTCCCCCCTTCTGTCTCCTTCCTCAGCTGACCTTGGTGAACAATAGGGCTGCCATGGTGATAGCCTCGTTTCTCACAAAACCCTGTCAGGATGTCCCACAGTGTCACACGCGCGCACGCGCGCACACACACACACACACACACACACACACACACACACACAGTATTGGAGAGATAAAGTCATCTAACTTCCACGCAGACACACATCATGTCTATTGACTAACTCACTGTTCAAAGTACCTGGGGGGGGGGGGGGGTGGTGGAAGGTGGTGGAAGGGGGCAGGACTTTTAAGAGAACAGTTTTACTGCCACCATTCACTTTGAAGTCAAGTGTCTCAGTCCGGGGTCGTAATGAGCAGCAGGAACAGCAGCAGGGCCTAAAGCAGCATTCCAGGAGTCGTTCACAGGGCCAGGCGACTGCCCCGAAACCCCTTCTAATCTGAGCGCTGCTCCTCCCGGATTAAGAGATTTCCTCAAACCTGCTGCCTGCTCTTGGCCAGGCAGTGACGGCCCAGAGTACAGAATGAGAGGAATGCAGTCTCTGTAACCTTTTTGTTTTTGTTGCTGAGCTCATATAATTCTTTAATAGCTGTGCTTTCGAAGAAACTCTCTTCGCAGATATGTTTCTGAGCATGTGTGCGCAGCCCGTATGCCCCGGCCCCAACACTCGCATTTCAGAACTGAAACTCACTTTAGTTTTGGATAAAGCCAGGTAGAGGTTGTGTCATTTAGCCTGTTCCCCTTTAATCTTCTTAAATATATCGTGTCCACCTTCTTTAAGAGTTTAGATGGACTTGACGTCGTCTTTTTGAACCCATCCAGTCCTGTTGTGGGCCGGTGGTTGGGGAGGAGAGACTCGGGAGTAAGACCAGAGAGTGAGGTCTCATCTCTGGCAGAAGTGCTGGTAATGTGTGCATGTGTGTCAGAGAGGTACAGAGAGGGAGAGAGAAGGGGGTATGTTGTCCAGCCAGTAGCAGCTCATCCTGCCAGTGGAGTGGAGTTGTTCCCACTTCTGGGGATATCCCATGACTGAGGGCGGTGATGCAGATCCCATTGAAGAGACTCCCGGGATGTGTGCGGCGGCGCTGATTAATTTCCCCCTAGTGTGGTGTCCACAGACACAGACAGACAGACGTGTAGTCTTACCCCTGACTTGTACGTCTGCCATGGAGATGCAATGCTCACCCCACACACACACACCCCAAACACCCAGCCAGGGAATTCCTGAATGCCTCACCACACGCCAGCAGATTCACAATAGAAATGTTCCAGGTTGTCATAGAGACGAGCGTAAACATACACCACACACACACAGTACGCATACTAATCAGAGTTTAAATCTGTAGGTATTTTTGTATGTGTGGGTGCATCTGTTTTGCTGCTTCATTTACAGGAAACAAAATCCTGCTCCATAAACAGATGGCATTCTGGGCCAGTCAGTTACTTACCTGCATGACTGATAGGTGTTTGCACCAGTAAACAAATTCCTCACTGGTAACCAAGGGCTCATAACTCGTTGTGGTGAGACCACGTTTGACAGATTTGCTTTCTTAACACCTACCTCTGCGATGACACGCGGTTATTTATCGCCTCCCTATCCTCTCCTGATTTTAAACCCATGTTGTGCTCCTCCTTAACGAGAGAGCTTCCCTTCCCAGCTTCCTCCCAGTGCACTGCCCTTGGGGAAGAGAATCACCAGAGATAGCAGGAGACGGTGCTTAGGTGAATGTTCAGGGACTCCTGGTAACTGGTGCAGCTAAAAGGTGTCTTTGGGTCGTGTTGGAACAGCCTCATATTAACCAGTCTGTAGTACCTGGTAAATCTTTAGATTTCTCTATAAACCTATCGAACAAAACAAAGTATTTTTTTCAAATGAGGGAGTTTGCTCAACGCAGCCCGTGTCCAGCTGCTGCTCTGTGTGTGTGTGTGCCAGAGGTCGTCTGTAGCACTCATTGTTATGTGCTCAATTACAGGATGTTTGTAAAAGATGTCTGATATTACCACACAGAAAGGGAAACTCGTACGTCCAGGCACAATCTCCGAGGGGTGTGTGTGAACTTTAAAAGATGTGGCGTGGGGGGGGTGAATATCACTCACAGGGAGAGAGGGTGGCAGGCAATGTGTAGAACGACAAAGAGAAATAAAGATGGAACGGCGGAAGAGTGAGGGCGTCAGATGGAAGGCGGCGCATGCTCTTGCATCAGTCCGCTTGCCGCTCGAAGGTTATTCTAGCGACCCGTGGAATGTCAGGAATGATCAACAGCTGGGAGATATCCTCCCGGTTGATTCAGCTACTTGTATTGTCTCCTTGTGCCACAAGCGGGGGAAAGGATCTCTCCCAGCAGTCTAAACTTTCTGAAGTTGTTTGCTTTTTGATATCTTCCTCCTGTCCCTGTTCCTCTGACTATTATTTTAGTCACCGATTATAATCACCCCCATCTTCATGCTAGCCAACCAGAGCGTGTCGTGTGTTCAGGGTGTGAGATCAAGTGGTGGAATGTTTTGTCTTTGGACCGTTGCGCATGGTGTATGCAGGTAAACAGATGATCTAATGGCTTCCTCCCTCCAGACTAGATAGGTCAAGGTTGGAGTGTTCTACTGCTGAGGCCTCCCTGCCATGATACTGTTATGTACCAGCTTGTACCCTGTAATCTGAAAGGTCACGCTAACCAACAGTGGTTTTCCCTCTACTGAAAATGGCAGAGTTGCACTGAACCTTTTTTTAAATGCAATATTGCTTTATAGTCCAGACAAAGCATGTCACCATTCCCATCCAAACCCACCTTGAACGTCTCCCATTCGTGTCTCGTTACAGTGGCGGTTGTTGCTCCGTAATAACCCTCTCCCTGTTCTCCCCCTTCTCACCCCAGACAGCAAGGCCATCGTGGATGGGAACCTGAAGCTCATCCTGGGCATGGTGTGGACCCTCATCCTCCACTACTCCATCTCCATGCCCGTGTGGGAGGACGAGGAGGACGACGCCGAGAAGAAGACCCCCAAGCAGCGTCTGCTGGGCTGGATCCAGAACAAGGTGCCCGACCTGCCCATCACCAACTTCAGCAAAGACTGGAGGGACGGCAAGGCCCTGGGAGCCCTGGTGGACAGCTGCGCCCCAGGTCAGAGAGAGAGAGAGCAACCCCGATGAACCACACCTCAACGTTGGGGGGGGGTCTTTTAGACAGTCGTGTTTTAACTGTTGTCTCTGTTGACTGTCGTGGCAGGTCTGTGCCCTGACTGGGAGAATTGGGACTCTGTGAAGCCGTCGAACAACGCGAGCGAGGCTATGCAGCTGGCCGACGATTGGCTGGGGATCCCACAGGTGAGAACCCGAGACCTCTCCTCTACTCCTGGAACTCGGTCCCGTTCTCTACTGTGAGGATGAAGCGCTGCCCATGTGACCGTGTTCCAGACTTGTCTTTGTTACTGTTGGCCTGTGTTGAGAAGAGCCCAGCTTGTGTGAGCCAAGTCTGATTGTTTCAGTGAACTAGTTCAGAGTAGACCGGAGGAATGAGACTCCTGTTTGTTTAAGAGGCAGCTGCCACGTCCAGAGTATTCCATTGACCCTCTTACTTCAGTCCTCATTCATCACACACTGGATCGCACTTCTGCAAACAGGAAAACCCCAGGTTTCCAGGTATTCTGCTTAGCAATGCTTCAGGCAACCCCCCTCCCCCCAACTCAGCCAAACCCCTCCCCCGACAGTCCCTATAGTCAACACCACCCGCACACTTGGACGTTGGCAACCAAAGCAAACGATGCTGCCAACCTTGCTGGTTTTGACGTTGCCCATCATCTCATTGCTTCCTTGTCGTGTGTGTGTGTGTGTGTGTGTGTTGCTCATCTCTCTGTCCATGTCTCCGTCTGCCAGGTGATCGCCCCAGAGGAGATCATCGACCCCAGTGTGGATGAGCAGTCCGTGATGACCTACCTGTCACAGTTCCCCAAGGCCAAACTCAAGCCTGGCGCGCCACTTAAACCCAAGCTCAACCCCAAGAAGGCCCGCGCCTACGGACCAGGTAAAGCCCCTGCCCCAGTTTAAAAAGCTTTGATAACGCTACGTGTCCACCCTGACTTCCCCCCACGTCAGTCTCGGGCCTGAGTTATGTCAGTGTAAATACATGGAGCCATCAGGAGACCTCATCGCCGTTTGCTGTCCATGACACTGGCCCCTGCAGTAAATAACAGCGTGGCTATAAAACTCAGAGTTAATGAGTTTAGGGGTTGTTAGCTGGGGTTGATTCACAGTCCGCACGGTTCCGCAGGGGCCTGTTTTGAATGTGTCCTGACATTCGAACACGTTGTCTTCTCCTCTGCAACACACACTGGCATGACTGAGGCTTCACAGAGCTAGACATCCAAAGAGGGGTCCACGTCTCAATCATTCAGTGTGATTCGTTTACACTCAAATTGTAAACAAATCATTTTTCGGAGAGTGTGACCTCTCATGAGTGTATTTCGTACTTTTTCGACAACCAACACTAGCAAAATACGCCCACATGCACAAACAATTATGTAATTCATTCTAGGGCAGATTAGGCAACACCCAAACCATATCTCACAAAACGCAAACCTCCCCACTCCAGATTGAACAGGTCTCTTATGGGGTTCTGCGGTCAAGCCGACCTGCCGCCTCCCAGATGTAAACCTACTCAGTCTCCCGGCAGTGGGGATCCAATCTTGTATGACATGGATGAATTGTGTCCAAAGTCTGAGTTAAGCCGGCCAAGACCAGCAGAATTCCCCATATCCAGCAGCGAGTCATAGGCTCTGTGAGACGAGGGAGTGGTACCTTCATGCTCACTGGAGAGGGATCCAGAATGTTGTTTTATAGAACCCTCAACTATTCAGACTAATGGGATATGTAAACCCAGAGATAACAATTTAAAAACGTTCTGTCTGACTAATGGAATACACTTCAGAAGTCTACGTTTTGAGATCAATGGCTGTGGTCCCTTTTTTTTTGTCAATGGAAACGGTAAAGGTCGCCATTACAATGTGAGGAAACGTCTGCTCGTTAGCGTCAACAATAGACAGCATGCCCCCCCTCCCGCCCTGCCACCATCTGATCACCAGACTGCAGCCAGCTCTCCCATGTACAGCATACATGGAAACAGTTTCTGCATTAACACCATTTTTCCTCCACCTCATCCTAACGGCACATGCCCCTATATGCCATCATCAGCCTGTGTTTAACTTGTGGTCCCTGTGGAACAAATCAGTGCTGTTTGGCTCCTCTCACTCTTAAACAAACCCCCTGTATTTCATTCAGCTTTCAGTCTCCTCCCGCATTCCTCTGTAAAGAGGTACAGCAAAAACACATGCATTCACCACTGATCTACAGGATCTTTGAATCATATGGGCCCTGACCGGGAACTCTTGTCACCCACTCCGTAGACGCTAGCTAGCCCTGACCTACCGGGATCCCATCAGTTGAATTCAATGGTTAGATCTACAGTCGCTACTTCCTGTCGGCCATTTGATTAATCTGCACCCCTTTCTCCTTCCCCTTCTCATCCTCCTCCTCCCCATCTCTGTTTCCCTCCCTCCCTCCCCCCCCCCCTCCTCCTCTCCCAGGTATCGAGCCAGTGGGGAACAGGGTGATGCGTCCCGCAGTGTTCACGGTGGATTCCTTCAGCGCCGGCCAGGGCCAGGTCACCGTCTACGTGGAGGACCCAGAGGGCACCAGAGAAGAGGTAGGATCCTCTGGAACACTGGGGCCAGGAGGCCTGGCGACCAGACTGAGGAGCGTCTGACCATTGGTTCATTCATTTATTGACGCACCCTTCTCAAATCACTCATTGGGGTCATATCTGCTCCCAGGTGAAAGCCGTCCCCAATGAGGGAAAGAAGACCTACAGCGTGACCTACTTGCCCCAGGTCATGGGCCCTCACAAGGTAGGACTGGAGGGCTGTGTATGGAGTGGTCCCAGATGAAGGACAGGTCTGACCACAGGGGGGTTTGACGGTGGCTGTTGCTCGGTCCTGTCCAGGTGACGGTGCTGTTCGCAGGCCAGGAGATCCCAAAGAGTCCGTTTGAGGTGAACGTGGACAAGGCCCAGGGCGACCCCACCAAGGTCACAGCAAAGGGGCCGGGCCTGGAGCCCCTGGGGAACATCGCCAACAAACCCACCTACTTTGACATCTACACCGCAGGTCAGTGCTCCACTCCCCCTTTTCTTCTTCTTTCACACCATGCCTTGAGTAGCTCGCTAATGCAATTGAGATGTTATTGTTGCCCTGTAGTATAGTCTTTTTGTTCACCATGCCTGGTAACTGAGATGTGGTTACTTAGCAATTTGGCTGGTAAATTCAGACCGATCCTTGACCGACTGCTGAAATACTGTCAGAACAACGCACCCTCTGATCCTTCATCTTGACCGATGAGAGCGTCTGCTCAACGTGTGGACGCCTGACGCAAAATATGGCTCGACTTTGTCGTTGGCGCTCTGCAGGGGCCGGAGTGGGAGACGTGACGGCCGTCGTCGTGGACCCCCAGGGGGGGAAGAGCGTGGAGGCCATGATGGAGGACAAGGGGGACAGCGTGTTCCGCTGCACCTACAAGCCCACCCAGGCGGGTCCCCACACCGTCACCATCACCTTCGGGGGCATCGCCATTCCCAAAAGCCCCTGCACTGTCAACGTCGGCCCCGGTAGGAGCCCTCTTCACCACCCCTCTGGTGGGCTAGTTTTAATCTACTAACACGCTAGCTCCATTTCAAAACGAGAGGCAACATACACGCACCTTTCCTTATAATGCTGTGTGTGTGTATATAAAGAGTACGAGTACAAGTCAAAAATTTAGACACATTTTATGGGAAAATGTGTCCAAATTTTTGACTTGTACTGTATACATATATCTAGGTATAGGGCATTTGACTGCAGATCAATAGGTTGAAAGGTCCAAATTCCACCCCCATACGTCGCTTTGGATAAGTGTAGGCTAATATGAATACATTAGTGTTGGAAAGGTTGTTCTTGAACGTGGATGACACTGAGCCTCTTGCATCACACATCCCCTCACTACCATGTTTCTCTGCTGGTTAACAAGTCATCCAGGTGACACGGTCTTTGGTCACTGACAGCTGGGCCTGAAGTGGCAGGAGGCCTAGTCTGGTGGTGGAGCCTGGAGCTTGTGTACCGCCACAGTGGGGCCACGGCTGGGAGTGGAGCTTGGTGGAGGTGTGAGTGTGTCAGGGAGAGAGAGAGAGGGAGAGAGAGGGAGAGAGAGAGAGAGAGGGGGAGAGAGAGAGGGGGAGGGAGAGAGGGGGAGGGAGAGAGGGGGAGGGAGAGAGGGGGAGGGAGAGAGGGGGGTAGAGAGGGGGGTAGAGAGGGGGGAACCCCCTATGCAAGTGAACAGGGCTCCAGCTCCCGGAAACAGGGGACAGGAGTGTTCGCAAACTCAGCCAAGCCTAGTAAAACACCAAATTCTTTCTCCCTGAGGCAGCTTTTCCCAACCAGGCCACTCCACTCAACTCCAGCTCACACGTCGTTTTATAGAGGGCTCGCAAATAGAATTTCCAAAATAATATGAAATTTAAAAAAATATATATATATATATATTGTCATTATTGTTTTTATGTCCATGCGTTTTATGTGGAGCAAACAGACCCCTTGTTGAATCGTAAAAGGAAAGTATCTAAAGTTATTTCAGGACAGTTGTCAGAGGAACGTTTGGCTCAGTGGTGGCTGTTGAGATTCCTCAACATCTTTTATGACTCCATTCACTTAAAATTGACAAATGTGTGGTTTGTGGAGCCTATCTTTGGCTACCAGACGCACAAAGAAAAGCCTTTTACTACAAACATCATTCTAAGGAGAGGAGGCTATATCAAATGATATGCTGTTTAACCTGCTGATGTCAGTTTTTCTTCCAGCGAAGATTAATCAAATCATTTCTCAATTTTCTTGAATACTATATTATTTGTGTAATGGGATAAAAGGTGGCTAACTTTATTAAACTCACCAGTTTGACTGTTTTCATCCCCTAACTCATCCGTGCCTGCACCATTATTCTCTTTGTCTCTATTGATTTAAATCAAATGATTTCGCCAAAGATTTGTTGTGTCATACAGGTTGCTGTGCTGGGTGTGTAGACGGTGTGACTCAGACTGCCTGTAGAGTAGTATGTTTGTCTTCAGTATTCACCCCGGCTCTGTTCCCATGCAGTCCCTCCCAGAGTCTGAGGTTAGTATTACTGTCTTTTCTGTCCAGCCTCCGTGCCCAGCGCGTGTCGAGCCACAGGGCGTGGCCTGCAGCCCAGAGGCGTCCGGGTGCGTCAGGTGGCTGACTTCAAGGTGGACACGCGCAACGCCGGCAGCGGAGACCTGAAGGTCACAGTCAAGGGGCCGAGTGAGTAGACACGAGTGCACGCAGTCACTGGAGGTGCATTCGAGCGCCACCTGTGAACCCACTTTACACTTCCTGTTTTCTCCACATGTCATTTCCTCTCTTAACTGTGTGTAGCTTCCAGGTTTTAAACCTCTAGGATTCTTGCTTCAGTTTTTTGGTTTTTGCACTATTGTCCAACACTTGCATCCTCAGAGAGGTTTGAGTGACTGGACTGCCATGCCATGGGGCGTGTTGGGGTTGGAGATCTGCTGGACTGGGTTGTGATGGTCTGGGGTGCTCCTCATCCCGACGCATTGCTTCCTCCTCATGTACCCCAGCACACTCACCTCCACAGATATACATTCATAATCATAGTGTCAAATTATTAATTTCTTTAGTAAGTAGCCGTGTTATACGCAGAACGTTCCCAAAGCCGGTCATTATTGCAAAATCAACCTCATTATAACCCCTGTAGAGGTTTATTTCACAGTAATGACCGGCTGGCTCTACATGGGTGTAAGCAACATGGTGAAGAAAGCTAGGAGCTCTGCGTCAGACCAGCTCAGTCTGTGGAGTAATTAAAGCCACATGGGAGGGAGGCAAGCTTTGGAAGGGAACCCAGCCCTGGACTGAGGGACATGGAGGCCCCAAGCCCAGGCTGTTCCCCTGGCACCAGCCCGCCCAGACTGCCCAGCCCGCCCAGGGTCCAGCTGGCTCGAGGCAGGCACCAGGGAGCCCAGCCTGCATGGCACTCAGACAAGCTCAGGCCTGGATCTTCTGTCTGAGTGGAGGATGAATAGACTGAGCCGGGTCGCTGGGCACGCGGGATTGATTTACGCACGAGAAAGACACGTTTTATGGGTTCATGACGCAACTGTGTTGAGTGGTCGGTGTGTGCCAACCTTGTCAGCAAGTGAGCAAATACGATCACACTTAGCTGACATGCTAGCTCTCCCTGCCCAGAGATATCACCTAGCCTTGGTGTAAATTGGTCTGACACATGACTAACTCTGTGTGTGTGTGTGTTGTAGAGGGTATTGAGGAGCCTGTGAAGCAGAAGGAGGCTCTGGACGGTGTGTATGCCTATGAGTATTACCCCAACGCCACCGGCAAGTACACCGTCACCATCACCTGGGGAGGACAGCATATTCCCAAGAGGTGAGTGAGGCAGGAGCCCCCCGACATGTCACCTTCACACTGATGGTGCTGCCGTCGGGTGTCTGTTCGTCGAGGGCTACCGGCAAACAGATTGTTGGGGGGGGGGGGGACATGGATGATTGGCTTGGGTTGGATGGTTAAATGAGGCGAGGTGTTTACATTTGAGATGACTGTTGGGAGGGGCGAGACGAAACATGGAACTTGCCGTGTAGATCAGGGGAGCATTGTTCTGTGTGTGGTAATAAATGGCATGACCTCATGCTCTCTGGTCTGGGGAGTGTGAGCGTTCCATGGGGGAGTCGGGCAGACAGCAGCACTGTGTTCACGCTGTGGGAAACGTTTATGTCGCCACACATTTCCCAGGACCGCTGATAAATACGGAACGTTGACTGCAGACAGCTTCATTTAACAAGCTTGGAAATGTATTCTCTCTGTTTTGTGTTCATTTGTTTTTTGTTTTATTTTAATTTGGTGTGTGTGTGTGTGTGTGTGGAGGGGTGTGTGGGGATGGCTGGTTTCAGCAGGGAGAAAAGTAGTTGTTTTTAAGGCATACGGAAATCTGCTTACCTTTTTATTGTATGGTATCTGCACTCCGAAAGATGGGGGATGGATTTAGGATAAGTGTCGTGGCTGAGCACTTAACCCCTCCGGACGTTTATCAGCCTTGAAGGCATATTCCATGTGTTCATCAGGAGAGGGAATGAACGTTGTTTTACAACATTGGAGATTGGATTACAGATCTTAAAGAGGAGGGGGGGGTGGAATTAACTCTCAGAGGTGCTTGTGTATGTGTGCACACGCGTGTGTGTTTATACACTGTGCCGACGGTCTCCCAGGTGACCTCATGCACCAGGGCTCCGTCGGCACGGCATCACTGACTTTAACGGTGGCTCCACTCAGGCCCCGGGGTGAAATGGCTGACAGAAGCTGTGCGTTTGTGTTTTAACACACGACGCCTCCTCAGTCACCCAGGGGTTTTATGGCGCTTTTTAGCTGCTCCAGCACAAACAGTAACCCAATACCACATTAAATGGATCTGTTTGGTTTGGAAATGTGTTTTTTGGATCCGCTGAGCATTGGACTGTTTTGGGGTTGTCCACTGGCTGAAGGGAAGCATGATCTTACCTCGTGGTATGAGCAAGATGCTAGAAGACGTCAAGCTTTACATATAATAAATCAAATAAGGGACACTTGAGATATGGAGAGAACTGTCTTTGGCTCCTTAAAGACTAGACGGTATGTTTGAACTTGTCTTGTTTTCCGATGTCCAGTCCATTTGAGGTGCAGGTGGGCGCAGAGGCGGGGCCCCAGAAGATCAGGGCGTGGGGTCCAGGCCTGGAGGGAGGCGTTGTGGGCAAGTCGGCCGACTTTGTGGCAGAATCGATCGGCACGGACGTGGGAGTCCTGGGTGAGTTCTTGGTTCTGACTGCCCCCACTGAAACCCTATCTGGAGTCAAAATACCGATACCAGGAGTAGACTGGGGTATTTCCTCTGCGGGAGTGTCAATGGAATGATAACCTTTTTAGATCAGGCCTTCCGAACAGACACCTCACCAGTAATGACCAGTGCTGTGTGTTTTCCCTCAGGCTTCGCCATAGAGGGCCCGTCCCAGGCCAAGATCGAGTGCGAGGACCAGAACGACGGCTCGTGCGACGTGAAGTACTGGCCCACGGAGGCCGGCGAGTACGCCGTGCACGTCATGTGTGACGACGAGGACATCGAGGACAGTCCCTTCATGGCCTACATTGTCCCCGACAACGGCACCAACGACCCCGCCCAGGTGAGTGACGCTGTGCTGGTGGGTTTTCTGTTTGTTGAAGCTGCAAGGGTACGGCAAGCATGGTACTTTTTGTAAAGGGACTGGTCAAGTGTAAGAAGTTGCAGAGTGTGTGAGATCCAGTTTTTTCAGGGGAAGTTTAACTTGTGTCTAATATACAAGACATTATATCATCAGGAAGGCCCCCCCCCCCATCTGTTTTTATAGCGTTTTGCTTTGGTTGGCAGAAACGGTGACACAGCAAAGCTGGCTTCACTTAATGTGTTGGTGTTACTATCAGGTTCAGGCCTATGGCCCTGGTCTGGAGAAGACCGGCTGTGTCATAAACAAACCTGCGGAGTTCACCGTCAACGCTAAGGATGCTGGGAAGGGTCCCCTGAAGATCATTGCCCAGGTGAGGATTGGACTAAATGATTTCCATGGTTATCCTTAGTAAAGAAGTGAATTACACTGTAGTCTAGACCCACACTTACTGAAACTCTCTTCCTTGTATAACTCCCAGAATGCCGAGGGAGCTCCAGTTGATGTGAAGTTGAAGAACAAGGGGGACAACGTGTACGCCTGTTCCTACACCCCGACCTCCGCCCTCAAGCACACCGTGGTCGTCACCTGGGGAGGGGTCAGCGTGCCCAACAGTCCCTTTCGGGTAAGCCAATCAGAACCCCCTATTCCAGCTTGGTCCCAATCAGAAACCCTTGTTCAGAGTGTAAGCCAATCAAATCAGGCCTCTCCTGGAGAGAGTTTGAAAGGTAAACGTAGAAGACCGGTCATTGTGATCACCACCTACACAGAGGAGCGTCGCACCTACGGTCAGTAAAGGAACATGACCTTCAGTACTGGGGTGTGGCAGGGGTAGCCCTCTGCCAAATCAGAATGTTAATGATCAAATACACTACTACCTTTAAACAACTGAAAGTATTTTCCTACACTTATCTCACATTTGATTGTATCTGTTGTAAGTCATTCATGTAAAGATTGACACTTTAAAGAGTTGAATCATAAAACTTTGTTCTGGCAGGCAGAGTTGTGAAAACCTCATGTCTCCCAAAGCTAGAAGACTGTTTCATTTTATTGTAATCGTTCTTGTTTTAACTTGGAATGACATCTCAGTATGGAAAACTATTTTTGGTTAAATGAAGAACTTCAGTAACATGAAATCTTGATGCGTCCTTGATAATTCAATATAATAAGATAATTGGAAGATTTATGCTCATCACTAATTCTTGAAATTGATTATATTGATAAACAAATCATTAAAATTGTATTTAAATAGTTTGTTTTGGTTACAATTGGGTAACTTGATTCAACCAGCAAATTTTCATTTAGAGCCTTTATTTTGCTGATCTCAGTTATACTCGATCTACTTGATTTATAGCTTTTGCCTGCAGAGATTGATGTACAAAATCTTTTTGCCAAGCCCTTTTATGTGCAATATCATGACAAGATGAAGGCTTGTTTGCATCGCGTGCCAGGAATGACAGTAATCCCAAAAAAACACATCTCAACATGTTGAATGATTCACATTAATGTGTCAGTAGGAACTGGACTGCTGGCAGGCTGACTGATGGAAGGTCTGAACCACAAACTAGCATTTATACAAGCTGCCTTGATTATGGAATGCAAACCTGCAATGTTAGATACTAGAAGAGAATTTGTTGCCAAAGGGGTGTAATATGGACAATTTGAGGGAAGGAATCACAATCCAAATATATATGTATTACAGACTGCACTGTCCTAAACATTTCTGATTGACTTGATTGATGGGAATTTTTGTGATGTCACACTAAATAAACAGTTTACTCAGTAATTGTTTTGTTTGGTTCATTCACTCATTTTCCTAGTGGCAGTCTTCATTGTGCAATGTATTTCAACCTGTACATGAATTGTGTAATTATGAATATATCTTCAAATAGAAATGTCCGGTGAATATTTACATCTCAATATATTATAATGACTAAAAGTTTCTTTTTCTCTCCAGGTAAATGTTGGAAAAGGAAGCCATCCTCAAAAAGTGAAGGTGTTTGGTCCTGGAGTGGAGAGAACTGGGCTGAAGGCCAACGAACCAACACACTTCACTGTGGACTGCACGGAGGCAGGGGAGGGTAAGAGACACGTGAACACACACACACTCACACACACACTCACACCCTCTTTGTCGCTCTCTAGGTCTAGCAGAGCATAGGGAAATAGTGATTAGAAGTTTGCTCTTATTCACTCTGTCCCCACTCCCCACACGCATTCATAACATTTTTGTTGTCCCATTTATAGTGTCTATTTGTCGACGATGATGACAATTGACCCAGGCATGGGTTTGGGGTGGGATAGGAATATTGCATATGGGAAATATATATGTGCTTTACCTGTATTGAATGGTTGAAAATAATAATGTAATCATAAAAACAATCCCCCAACACATTGTCTCATCTCTGAACTCCATTCCGGTGCTTTCCGCAGGAGACGTGAGCGTTGGTATCAAATGCGATGCCAACATCATCAGCGACAAGGAGGAGGATGTAGACTTTGACATCATCCCCAATGCCAATGACACCATCACTGTCAAGTACATCCCTCCTGGGGCAGGGAGACTCACCATCAAAGTGCTCTTCACTGACCAGGTAACACACACACACTCCCCAGACACATAATATCAATGTTTCAACTTTTCATACAACATTAAACAGGGTTGACTTCCATGTCCACCGTTGACAGGCTAAGGAGAGGGTAGTCATCCCATCTTTACATTACATTTAGCAGACGCTATCATGCTATTATCCAGAGCGACTTACAATAAGTACAGGGACATTGCCCCAAGGCAAAAAGGGTGAAGTGCCTTGCCCAAGGACACAGTCATTTTGCACGGCCAGAAATCGAACTGGCAACCTTCTGATTAATAGCCCAATTCCCTAACCGCTCAGCCATCTGAACCCCATCTTAAGTACTAAAGTGTGACTAAGTCTGAGCCAGAACCTAGACAGATACAGAACTTGCTGCCTGTTCCTCCCTCATGTCCCGGATGTGTTCCTCCCTCATGTCCAGGATGTGTTCCTCCCTCATGTCCCGGATGTGTTCCACCCTCATGTCCCGAATGTGTTCCTCCCTGTAGGAGATCCCCGTCAGTCCGTTCAGGGTCAAAGTTGAGCCATCCCATGATGCATCCAAGGTCAAGGCAGAGGGACCAGGATTGGCCCGTTTGGGTACGTGGTGGTTCTACTTGGTGCTCGCACACCTGCCCATGGTATAGGATGTAGGGGTCTCTACGGTCGGGTCTTGACCCACTCACGTTTCGTGCCTCAACTGTGTTCCCCTGTGCTTCCCTGGCCAGGTGTGGAAAGTGGGAAGCCGACTCACTTCACCGTCCACACCAAGGGGGCGGGCAAGGCGCCCGTGGACGTCAAGTTCACCGGCGCCGAGAAGGGCGACGCCGTCCAGGACTTTGACATCATCGACAACTACGACTACTCGCACACGGTCAAGTACACACCCGTGCAACAGGTCAGTTCGGTCTGCTAAGGCGCTCGGGGGTCGATGCTGTGAGGGGCCCCTCGAGGCTTTTGGTTCTCCTGTCCTGGTGCTCAGAGGGCTTAGAGAATGTACCGTCCATGTCGAATGTTATTGTTTCTTCTGGGCAGGGTGAGATGGTGATCATCATCACCTTCGGCGGGGACATCATCCCCAAAAGCCCCTTCACTGTGGGGGTAGCAGCCCCTCTGGACCTCAGCAAGGTCCAGGTCAACGGCCTGGATGGCAGTAAGTGCACCACACTCTATTTTCATGTCCGCACTTTGAAAGGTTTTATAGTAGACCAGATACGATTCTTTTTGTGTACTGTGCACTCAGTCCGGTATTGTGTAAAGACCCAACTTTAGACAAACCATAATAAAACTAACGGACATTTTTTTTTTTTTTTTTTTTTTCTCTCTCCCTTATCAGGAGTGGAGGTGGGTCAGGACCAGGAGTTTGCGGTGAGCACCAAGGGTGCAGGGGGTCAGGGCAGGCTGGAGGTGAAGGTGACCAGCCCGACCCAGGGTGCTGTGCCCTGCACGGTGGAGGCCCAGCCCGGGAAGGCCAGCAGCCTCGCTCGCTACATCCCCAAGGAGGAGGGGCTTTACTCTGTGGACGTGGCCTACGACGGACACCCCATCCTGGGGAGCCCATTCCCCGTGGAGGCCACGCTGCCTCCAGACCCCAGCAAGGTAGGCCGTCTATCCCAGGACTCGTGTCGTTGCTAAGATAAACCTATACACACAGGCCATGGACACCATGTGATCCTATTGGAAATCAAAATAGCAGTTTTAGTGTGACTTAACAAGCCTCCAGTCTCTTATGAGGAGTTATCAGTGATCACTGTGCTGTGTGGGCTGTTGGTCCTCCACAGGTGAAGGCCTTTGGTCCTGGCCTTAAAGGGGGTCTGGTGGGTAACCCAGCAGAGTTCACCATCGACACCAAGGGTGCTGGTACAGGCGGTCTGGGCTTGACGGTCGAGGGGCCCACCGAGGCCAAGATCGAGTGCTCCGACAACGGGGACGGCACCTGCTCTGTGTCCTACCTGCCCACCGAGCCTGGAGAGTACCTGGTCAACATCCTGTTCGAGGAGGTCCCCATCCCCGGCTCGCCCTTCCACGCTGACATCCAGATGCCCTTCGACCCCACCAAGGTGGTGGCGTCGGGCTCCGGGCTGAAGCGGGCCAAGGTGGGCGAGACCAGCGTGGTGAACGTGGACTGCTCCAGGGCCGGGCCGGGCAAGCTCACCCTGGAGGCGGCGGCCGACTCGGGCCCAGGAAGCAAGGCCAAGACGGAGGTGGTAGACAACAAAGACGGCACCTACACGGTCACCTACATGCCCCTGACGGCCGGCATGTACACCCTGCTGCTGAAGTACGGGGGCAAGGCTGTGCCAGGGTTCCCTGCCAAGGTGATGGTGGACCCTGCGGTGGACACCTCCAGGGTCAAGGTGTTTGGACCTGGAGTGGAGGGACGAGGTAGACATCTTTTTTTTTTCTCGATAAAACCACTCTTCTCTTCGTCGGCTGCTCGTTAGCTTGATAAAATCCCAATTTGTGTTACTGCTGAACACAGATGCCTCAGTCTTGCTTGTCACTCATTCACTACTTTTGTTTCCACCCGAGAGAGCTCTGTTTATTTTCTGCTCCCATGACATCACACACCATCTCAGAGTGTATATTTGCAGACTGTATAGAAAAGGAAAGTGCAACAAACAATCTGGTTTCGGTTCAGAGGAGTTTCGTTTGAAAGTGCCTCTCTGTGCTCGACCGTCTTTCAACGGTGGAATTCCTAAGCGGTGACCTCAGCACCGTAGTCATGGACCAGTTACATCAGAAAGGCTTTAGTTGACACCTGGTTGACTTCAAGAGAAGAGCGAGGGTGGCAGTTATATTGTGATGAGATGTGGACGTTGCGAGGGTTGACCCTGTACAGAATGTTACTTTTTAAACATGTTTTAAAGGGAGAAGGACAGATGGGCAGGAAAGGTGTAAAAAAAAAAAAAAAAAAAAAAAAAAAATGTAGGCGAATTCCTAGACGTAAGACTGTGGCTCTATCGTGGGCTAAAGATGGTAGCGATGACCACACGCCAGCCACGACCTCACTCACTCACTCCTGCTTTGTCGCCTGTCGTCCCCCTGCAGCCGTGTTCCGGGAAGCCATCACTGACTTCACCGTGGACGCCCGTTCGCTGACCAAGACGGGAGGCGACCACGTGAAGGCGCGGGTCAACAGCCCGTCAGGCTCCCTGGTGGACTGCCAGGTGACGGACCAGGGCGACGGCACCTACGGCGTGGAGTACACGCCCTTCGAAAATGGTAAACGCCGAGCGAGCCCGGAGGGATCCGACCCTGCTCTCTCACTCGAACGACGGCCATTTCAGGATATCGTGGTCCGATTGGTGAAAAAAAGGTGCTTACACTTGAGGCTTATACATCCAACGCATGCGCGTGTCCATTCCCTAGGTCCCCACAGTGTGGAGGTCCTGTATGATGACGCCCCTGTGCCCAAGAGCCCCTTCAAGGTGTCCGCCACAGAGGGCTGCGACCCGGCCCGTGTGCTGGCCAAAGGCCCCGGGCTGCAGGAGGCCCTCACGGAGAAGCCCAACAACTTCTCCATCGTCACCAGGTGAGACCCCTGCTCACGGGGCCGGGGCGCTCTCTACCGCCAGCGACGGCGCTGATCCACCTCTGGGTCTCATCTGAGGCACAGCACATCAGCATGTCGTATGGAATCACTCACGTTCTCTGCTGGTGCTTCGAAGCACTGGTTCAATAGAGATCCTCCTGCTTTGTCAACCAGGTTCTGGTGGGAACAAGAGAACCTGTTCTAAATGCGTGTGTGTGGTGTGTTCAGAGGGGCTGGCATCGGTGGTCTGGGCATCACGGTGGAGGGGCCCTCCGAGTCCAAGATGTCTTGCAAGGACAACAAGGACGGCAGCTGCAGTGTGGAGTACGTGCCCTACGTCCCTGGGCTGTACGACGTCAACATCACCTACGGAGGAGAGCACATCCCTGGTGAGACCCCTGGTGACCACCTCCCCTCCCAGTTACCTCCCCCTACCAGTTACCTCACTATCCCCCATTACCCCCCTCAGTAGTTACCCCACTGTTTATCTACTCCTCTCTAATACCCCATTGCACAACACCTCATGTGTCTTTTTCAATCCAACACAGAATAACTCCGCCCATGAACCCCCAGATATAGAAACATGTTTGTCTCCCTGTTGCCAGGTTTTATTTTCCGAAGTAGATAGAGGACTTCAAGGATGTTTTAGTGATTTGCTTCCTCATTAGGTCCGGTTTATATACCTGCATCTCCGGAGAGATTTAGCTGTTTTAATAGCAGGAATAAAAATAAGTATGCCCTTGCTGTTTTTAATGGACGTTCTCTGTAGGGGCCTGAGCTTGTAACCCATCCCAGCCTTTCATTGACAGCTGTTGTTGTTGTTTACACCGTGTGTAGCGTTTACGCAATTGTGTACGCATGTGACGCAGAGAGCCAGACCTCCAAATGCGCAATGGGACCAATCCATTCTCCATAGATAGAGAACTTTGTGCATTCTCGCCATCTGTCGTGTTCCGAGACCACACATTTGGCTGCGCGTATTAAGTTGCACGAGCCGTCCTAAATCACATGCGCGGGACAAGATGGACTCGTATATCAGACACGGTAGACAGACACATACCCGAGCTAGACGGTGAACAGTTGTTCTCCGTCAACCACGGGGCCTCAGTTAACACAGTATGGTGTCTGACCAAGTTAACTCCCGTCTGCTCTCATCCTCACCTTTTGTCCTGCCTTCTCCGTCTGTCACCTTTCCCCGACCCTCCCTTCAACCCGCGACGTCACGCTGTACGCCGTCTTCCTCCACCTCCAGGCAGTCCGTTCAAGGTGCCAGTGAAGGACGTGGTGGACGCCAGCAAGGTGAAGATCTCCGGGCCGGGTGTGGGGTCAGGGGTCAGGGCCAAGATCCCCCAGTCCTTCACCGTGGACTGCAGCAAGGCGGGGGTCGCTCCCCTCTCTGTCGCCGTCATGGCGCCGAAAGGTGAGATCCGTCGGGGTGGACAAAGACTCGTCACGTCATTGATCGGTTCTGGGTTTTTCGAAGCACCGATCAAACGCAACTCTCTCTCACACTCACCCTTAAATAACTCTTGAATCAAATACTCCATCATAACATAGGTTGGTCTTTGTCAACATCTGTCTGTGTGTGTGTGTGTGTCAGGTTTGGCAGAGCCAGTGCAGGTAACAGACAATGGAGACGGGACCCACACCGTGGCCTACACCCCCTCCTTGGAGGGGCCCTACTCTGCCGTGGTCAAGTATGCTGACGAGGAGATCCCTCGCAGGTACAAACGCACACACACACACACACACGTCATCTCCGTCGAGTTTTACACCCACACAATAAAATGTGTTTTTCTCCCAAAACATTCTCTTAATGGTTGTTGTTCCTGCAGCCCCTTCAAGTTCCGCGTGCTGCCCACCCATGATGCCAGCAAGGTGCGTGCCAGTGGACCCGGTCTGACCACAGGGGTGCCCGCCAGCCTGCCTGTGGAGTTCACCATCGACGCCAAGGATGCGGGGGAGGGCCAACTGGCAGTGCTTATCACTGTGAGCTAACTTCACAAACACACACACACACAATTCTATGTTTCAAGTGCGAATGTGGAGATGGTTTGAGAAGCCCAGGGCTGTCCCAAGGCTGTGGTTATCACAGATTGATGGGTAGATGCTGGATGTACAGATTGGAGGGTAAGGGCAAAGCAGCTCTATTCTGTACATTCCCCAGCTCGCGCTCGCATCTCTGGTAACGTTCGTAACCCCTGGTCAGAGTGTGTTCTGCCAAAAGAAGGTCCTCTGAGAGGCCCTAGGAGAGCTCTAGCAGGGAGATAAATGACCCCCTGTCTGGCTGTAGCTGCCTGGGCCGACGGATGGGGGCTCGGTTCAGCTGGGGACTTCCCTCCCTCCCTCCCTCCCTCTTGGAGCTTCAGACATATAAATCAGCTCCATTTTGTTCTGTAGCATCTTGCGACATGTTTCGGACACGCTTGAGTGAGGCGGACGAGGCCCTGCGGAGAGCCGAGCATCTGAACCCCATCAGCACACTCCCCGGCAGCTCTGACACAACACGGCAACCAGCTGCCACCATTAGGAGCAGTTAGCTGAGCGCGCCAACAGCCAACTGTTAAACATTAGGCTGTTGGTCGAGCAAACTGTTTATTATCCATTCCGAAGCTGTGTCATTTGTGTGGATTGTTTTGTTGACGTGTTTCGAGGCATAAATTCATAGATTTTTGTTGCTACAGAAACATACTTGGGTCTCTCAGGAGGTGTTTTAAAGATATTGGGTGTCTCATCACTAGGACCAGGACGGCAAGGCCAAGAAGACCAGTATCCAGGACAACGGCGACGGGACCTACAAGGTGTCCTACGTGCCAGACAAGGTCGGCCGCTACACCATCGTCATCAAGTACGGAGGAGACGAGATCCCCACCTCGCCGTACCGGGTCCGCGCCACCACCAGCGGAGACGCCAGCAAGTGCACCGTCACCGGTGAGAGCGGGCAGAGGGGTGGAGCCCACATCCCACCTCTAACACAGGATGGAGGGGCTCCGAGTCCACAGAAGGATCTGGAAGGGCTGGATGATTTGGCTGAATTGAGGAAGTTACCCTGAGTGTGACGTACGACTTCACCACCTGCTGACCTTTGACCCCCATTCCCCAGGCCCTGGCATCGGCCCCACCATCGCCATTGGCCAGGAGGTGGGCTTCGTGGTCAACACCAAAGGCGCTGGGAAAGGGAAGGTGCAGTGTGTGGTGGTGACTCCTGACGGGAGCGAGGTGGAGGCGGAGGTGATGGAGAACGAGGACGGGACCTTCGACATCTTCTACACGGCGCCCACGCCCGGGAACTACGTCATCTACGTCCGCTTTGGGGGAGAGAACATCCCCAAGAGCCCCTTCAGAGTCATGGTGAGGAACCGTACTCACTCTAAACGATGCGCTTCTATATTATCTAAAAAATACATTCTATTCTTACCTTGAAATGTGCCTATCAACTGAGGTTTTTGTACGCAGTCCGTGTGTTTCCGTGTTTTGTTGTCTGTGTTTTTGGTGACGTGTTTGAGTGCTGGGTGTTTTGCGTGACGTGTGTTCATCAAGATTGACCTCCGTTGTTGCTCCTTAGGCTACTGATGAGGTTCCCATGATGCAACAGCAGACAGCCCAACAGCAGCAGGGAGCTCCTGTAGCTGGCTTCCAACATCCCTGGGTACAAACACACACACACACACACAGACATACCCCATGATACACACACACACAATACTTCAAGGAGACCTCATCTGCATACAGAACACACACGGGCCTAATCAGTCAATTCCGTGATCACCGTCATTCTGACCTCAGCTCTCCTACCTCAGAAACTCCTGTGTCTGAATTACTCTGGTTTCACTCTCACTTTCAGGGGAATGGCTGCCCTCTGTCGACTCTCCTCCCTTGACTTCCTCTAATCTCTTTTTGCTTGACCCTCCTGTTGAATGATCCCTCACACCACCCAGCACCGATCCCCTTGCTGCTGCAATCTGTCGAAAGTCTGAAAAGTGACTTCCAGATATCTCTGTTTTAACCAGTCGTTCCCAAACCTCCCACGTCATCCCGTGTTGTCCGTTTCAAACGTCCCCCACCCTTCACAGCGTCCCTCCGACGCCCTCGGCTCGTCTGTCCAAAGAGATAGACGGAGCTATCTATCTCCACCACACGGTCTGACAGTGGGAAAAGAAAACGGGGGGGGGGAAAGTGTGGCTCATCCAGTGGGTATTTTGTGGAAAATGAGCCGTCCAAAAGGAAAACGAGTCCCGTCTAATCCCTCTGATGCAGGACCGGGTGCCACCGTGCACCACGTGACTGCCCGACCCCAGGCCCTTCTAGAAGGCCCTTCTGGCACCATGCCAGCCTCATTACGGGAAGGACAATGCCGTTTCCTGGGTTCCCAGCAGGGGGGGGGAGGGGGAGGGGGGAATGGAAGGGGGGCGGAGAGACAGACATGCCCAAACTGATAAAGGAGACGGAAGAAAAAGTGAGGTTGTTTACGTTGTGGTGGAGGGGGACTTGGAGTTCACACTGGTTTACGCCAACTGGCTGCGGGGTGGTAGGGAGACTATTGTGTTGAACTAGGAGAGACCAGAGTTGGAGAGAGCGACGGCCAGTGCATGTGTGGTAGATCAGGACATCACGGCAGGCTTTTCTGCCTCCTTTTAGAACACACTTCATCCTCCTTCCTCCCTCTCTTTTCCACCTCTCCCGTCACCCAGACGTTGGCGTTGCTTGGGGGACTCTGTGGGGTGTCTTGGTTCCTCCTCCTCTCCCCTCCAGGGCTGCCCCCCCCCTCCCCCGCCTCCTCCAGGTGTTCTGAGCTGGGACGACCTACCTCCGTCCTCACCTCCTCCTCTTCCAGAGCTCCTCTTTCATCACTGCCATGGCTGAGTCATTCAACTGCCCGATCACACACCACCTCCACCACCCTCCCCCTCTTCCCTCCCTCTTCCTCCTCCTCCGCCTAATGCAGTGCGGTCGGCGGTTGCACCATGCGAAGCGGCTCGCCGACATGGTTGCGTGTTCTGTTGCTCTGTGTTTTACCGCCAGACTGTCGTCAGCTCAGAGACTCGGCTGTTCGCCACTTTTAACCCTCTGTCCCCACCCTCCCCCTCCAGGTGACGGCAGACGGCTACACCCCTGTTAACAGCATGAACGGGACTGGCTTCAGGCCCTTCGACATGGTCATCCCCTTCGCCTTCAGGACGGGGGAGATCACAGGTGAGTAAAAAAAAAAAAACACTGAGTCGAGTTGAAAATGCGTCATGGATCCAAAGTTATCTCAAATTCCGTGCACCACCAAAAGTATTTTGAAACCAACCAAATCACATTAGACTGACAAGAATAAGAACGTCAGACGGGGTGTGTGTGTGTGTGTGTGTGTGTGTGTTCCAGGCGAGGTGCACATGCCATCAGGGAAGACGGCCCAGCCTGAGATCATAGACAACAAGGACGGCACGGTGACCGTCAAGTACGCGCCCACCGAGGGAGGCCTCCACGAGATGCACATCAAGTACAACGGCACACACATCCCAGGTCAGCCTCTCATGCACACACACACCCTCACCTGTGCACACACACACACACACACCCTCACCTGTGCACACACACACCCTCACCTGTGCACACACACACACACACGCTCACCTGTGCACACACACACACACACCCTCACCTGTGCACACACACACACGCTCACCTGTGCACACACACACACACACCCTCACCTGTGCACACGCTCACCTGTGCACACACACACACACACCCTCACCTGTGCACACACACACGCTCACCTGTGCAAACACACACACACACCCTCACCTGTGCACACACACACGCTCACCTGTGCACACACACACACACACCCTCACCTGTGCAAACACACACGCTCACCTGTGCAAACACACACACACACCCTCACCTGTGCACACACACACCCTCACCTGTGCACACACACACCCTCACCTGTGCACACACACACCCTCACCTGTGCACACAGTCTGAATTCCTCTCTTGTGTTGGTAGTTCCTCTGTTGTTCTATTCCTTCTATATCTCTGCTTTCTCTTCTCTGTCCTCCCTCCCTCCTCTCCTCCCCTTGTTCCTTTCCTTATTCCCCTCTTTCTAATTTGTAACCAGACTGTTTTCCCACCCGCTCCCTATCTGCCCCCAGCTTCTCTTCTCCCCCCCCCCCCTCCAAGTCCACAGGTGTTCTCAATGCTAGGAGTGTGTGTGTTTGTGTGCAAGTCACGCACAGCTCTCTGCTCTGTTCAGACTGATGAATTTCCTGTCAGCATATTTGTGCATTGAAGTCATACATAGGACATAGCATGGGGATGTGGGTGAGTGAGGACGAGTGTGTGTGCGCTAATGCGAGAGTTGAAAAGATGAGACAGTTCAAGAGATGTCTTTTAAGTACCCAAACACCCAAAATGTTTTTTGATTTATGACGCAAGTGGTGAGAGAAACCTCTGACATCAGATGGAGAGAATGTGTGTGTGTGTTTGAGAGAAACAGAGAAAGCGAGCGAGAGAGAATGTGCATGTGTGGGTGCGCGTAGTACATGTTTGCATTTGTCTGTGTGCACGTCGCGGCCCTCGTGTCAGTGCTTGTCGGGGGGGGGGGGGGGGGGGTTAGGGTTAGTCGGGGGGGGGGGGGGGGGGGGACAGGGCTTGGCGGCGTACCACCGACGACTCAGTTTACCATCAGATAATCCTATCTGGTGATGTCATCGTTTGTCTGATCAGACAGGGGGGGGGGGGGGAGACGGGGGAGGAGTCTCCCTAAATCATCTGCTGAGACCCACCATACCTTTGATCCCTGTTGCTCCCAGCAACAGTCTTGTGCTCGTTGCCCTGTCATTTCCCCTGGTATGAGTACAGATCCAGATGTCATTATGGGATATCCTGCCTCACGGCCCTCAGTAAAGCTGAACGAGCTGCCCATTGTCTATTGTTTGATATTACGACTATGCTTCAGTCTCGCCAAGTGTTTTGTGCATTGCCATGGGTACAGTTCCATTAAGAACCTCAGACCCACTGGTCCTAGTTAAACCTAACAAGCATCCAATTTACTTTAGAGTGCAATTTGTAAGTGTGTTGACGAATGGTAACCCTGTCATGTACAACATCCAGATACACGGCGGTAGTACATGGCTGCATTTTTCCAGTCAGTCTGTCTGTGGATCAACAATCTCTCATCCCCACCACAGAACCCCTGGGGGGGACGAGGAAAACATGTTGACCTAAATCTCCAACGGGTTTTGTTTTTGTTTGTTTGTTTTTTGCCGTGCATGAAATAGTTGTGTTCTGACGTTCTTGTGTTGGTTTGGTCCGCGCAGAGAGTCCCCTCCAGTTTTACGTCAACAACACCAACAGCCCCAACGTGACTGCGTCCGGCCCGGGGCTGATCTACGGCCTGGCCAACAAGACCGCCACCTTCACCATCTACACCGAGGACGCAGCGGAGGGTACGCCATCAGGACCACATCGTTACCATGACGATGGACCTCTATCCGTCTTCCTTCATGTCTAGATGCCCAAACACTGCTACTGTCAGATATACAGTGCATATTAAATAGATGGATACATTAGAAATATTGGTGTGTGTGTGTGTGTGTGTGTAGGTGGTTTGGACCTGGCCATCGAGGGCCCCTCCAAGGCAGAGATCAGCTGTGTGGACAACAAGGACGGCACATGCACGGTCACCTACCTGCCCACGCTGCCCGGCGACTACAACATCCTGGTCCGCTACAACGACAAGCACATCGCCGGCAGCCCCTTCACCGCCAGGATCACTGGTAAGACCTGGCATGCTCTCCTGCAGCCCCCCCTCCTCCCCCCCACTGGCACTGAGTAGTGACATCATCCCACAAGGAGCCATGACAGCATCATGCACTGATGACTAGAACACCCAACCCCCAGAAACGCTTAACTCACAAGTGGTTGTCCTCGCCTAGAATGTTCTAGGGCGGAAAGGGGGGAGGGGGCTGTACACATAGAAAACGGACCCCGATTTCAGGTAGCCAGGTAGGAAGAAACCCAAGAGAAGGCGTCTACAGTCATATAACCATGAACCCCCTCCCCCTGCCGCCCCATCTGTTCCTTGCAGAAGACAACAAGCGCAGGTCTCAGGTGAAGCTGGGCTCGGCGGCAGACTTCTCCCTGGACATCAATGAGACGGACCTCAGCCTGCTGACGGCCAGCATCAAGGCCCCCTCCGGGAGAGACGAGCCCTGCCTGCTCAAGAGGATGCCCAACAACCACATCGGTGAGAACCAGGACACGGGACATGCTCCACCTGCAGAATGCGAAGCAGCGGGAACTGTGGTGGGATGCTGGGTTGTGTATACTGGATGGTTCCTGTATAAAGGGAGAGCAGGGATGGAGGTAGAGGGATAAAAGGCATGGGGGGTGGGGGGAAGCATCAGAAACATACCTCAGCCCTCCAGCCTGTCTGCGTTTCCGCAGCAGTAGACCCACTCATCTGCTCGCGCCACAGATGCCGCTGTCAAGAAGATGAATAAGACTCTTGCCTTTGCCTGTCGGGGTACGTTGAAGAGGAATGGTGCCTCACTCTCTCTCCCCGTTTGTCCTCTCTCTCCGTCAGGTATTTCCTTCATACCGAGGGAGGTTGGGGAGCATCTGGTCAGCATCAAGAAGAAGGGGCGCCACGTGGCCAACAGCCCCATCACCATCATGGTGGTGCAGTCTGAGATCGGCGACGCGGGGAGGGTCAAGGCGTACGGCCAGGGCCTGGTCGAGGGACACACGTTTGACATGTCCGACTTTGTAGTGGACACCAGGGAAGCAGGTGAGGCCTTTTTGCGCGTCGTGCTGCAGCTCTGACCCTGGGACTCTGCCTAGAACCTCCCTCTTTCTGTTTCTAAATGAGCCCACTGCTCGGCCCCGTGAATCGAGACTCAAACCCTCAACTGGATCTCACTAGGCTTTTTATAATGGTCTTGCTTAGCCACTCTCATTGTCTCCATGTGCCTCCTGGAAAGTGGACTAGCTACAGTGGCTAGTTATATCTGACCTCCATCATCCTGCTGTGGAACATTCTAGATCTTCTCAATGTCTGCCCCCTTGCAGGATGAGGCTGTGAGCCTCAGCACTTGGAACATTCCGATTTTAGAAATCCATTTGTGTTTTGGTGGCCAGGGTTAAATTCAGGCCACATTGGGCCCAGTATGATAGACGTGGAGGTGAACCAGGTCTAGGGGGGGCAAGGCCTTATAGGGTGTGAGAGACCATGTTTAGTCATCAGTCTCTGCTGGGACTGGGCAACATGCCTGTCCCATTACCTGGCTGTCTAAACTCTCTGGGGCGCTCCGATTCCAGTAATTGGACCTACGTAAGTGTGAAACTAAGACTTTTTCTGGGGGGGGGGGGGGGGCAAAAAATTTCTTTTCACATATTTGTTTCTGCGTAATTAGGTAGGATGGCCTCCGCCCAAGATTTTAAGGAGTGGCTCAATGGTGGCCACAGAGGGACATAAATAATCGTAATAGTTAGTGCCATGAGAGTGCCTGTTTTTGGAAACATGCTCGATTGCAAAAATGTTCTAGTTTAACGAGCTGTTCTCCTAATCCTAATCTTTTCATTAAATCCATTATGGGACAGATTACAGGGTATTAGCACAATTAGCCTGTTTTCTCCATGTCTTCATAGTACACCATACCCTGGCAGGCCTGAAGTTTTGTCACCATAATTTTTTGTATCCATCTTATAACAATCCCTCCTAAAATAAACTTCACACATTCATACCCCTGCACAGCTCCAGCTGGTTCCTGAAGGCTTGTGTGTGTTGCGCGAGTGTCCCTGTGTCTCTAAGGCCTCCTGTGTGTGTGTGTGTGTGTGTGTGTGTGTGTCTCCAGGGTATGGAGGGCTGGCTCTCTCCGTCGAGGGGCCCAGCAAGGTGGACATCCAGACGGAGGACCTGGAGGACGGCACCTGCGGCGTGTCCTACTGCCCCTCAGAGCCCGGCTCCTACATGGTCTCCATCCGCTTTGCCGAGGAACACGTCCCAGGTGAGCCCCCGGGAAGGATCCACATTGTAGAGCAGCAACATGCAACTAGGAGCACGAGACATTTTCGATTCATTCAACGTCAAATGGTCTGGAAGGACTCCTCCCCCCCCCCCTCATGCTGGTGTCGTGCGCCCGTCCCTCTCTCCAGGAAGCCCGTTCACGGTGAAGGTGACGGGGGAGGGCCGTATCCGGGAGAGCATCACACGCCGCCAGAAAGCCGCGTCCGTCGCCACCGTGGGGAGCGTCTGCGACCTCAACCTCAAGATCCCAGGTAGGGGAAACCACTCCACCCCACCCCCCTCATCCCTCAACCCTGCCCAGCAGAACAACATGGCCTAACCCAGTAGAACCACAGGCGTACCGTGGGCCGAACCCCAGCCGCATAAGTCAAGTCCCCGGGATCTGCTTTCAACTCGGGGATTGCAGATAAGTAGTGCAGTGGTCCGGTCCTGAGAGTGTGAAAGGAGTCCTGGCTGACAGTGGTGCCAGCGGTTCATGTCTGCTGCTCCAAGGCCTCCTCAATGATCATGTCTGTGTTAGACTCTCACCTTTTTAGTGCCGGGATGGACCTCTGGTTATATGAAGCTGTTCTACAGGAGACATCTGCTGTGTGTCCATCCGTGTGTGTGTCAAATAAAACCCAGTCAATGGTGTGAAAGGTGTAACCTGAACCTGAACAGTCATGGCCAGATATCCCCCCCCCCTCCCCCTCTCCATCTGTGAGGCTAGCTAGCCTTGGACAGACTTGAGTCACCCATAAACACATGCCTCGAACACGCACCCAGAGGCATCCTGTAACCATAAAGCAGCTTCCTCTTCTCCTTTACTGGCCGTTAAAGAGCAGACTCTGAACATGACTGCATTCACCTGCTCTGTCGTCAGTAAAGATGTGGACAGGACACGGGGAAAGATGTATATTTGTGTGGTGAGGCACAGTTCAAGAATGCGGAGCCTGGTCGCGGTTGTGGGGAACTGAAGTGTGTTGGAGTGTAGGGTGGGGTGCTGGATTCTATAGACACTGTCTCAGTTCTCGGAAACCGGAAGATGAATGCCTCGCTCTCAATACCTGCCTTTGTCTACCTCGAGTCTCTCTCCCCTCTGGCCTCTCTCCTGGCCTCCCCCCTGGCCTCAGGCTTCTCACACATTACCTGGTAGATATCCAGATCTCAGATATTCAGGTCCTGCCACTAGGGTGTGAACAGAGAGCTGCAGAATTGATGGTTCTATTGTAGGTGAAAGTCCACGACAGGATTTTTGTTGTTGTAGTGTTTCAATGTGCCTGCACTGTTTCAACACTGTGCTTGTCTTACCACTGGTTAGCCTAGGACACAAATTGATTTGTTTTTTTTTAGCCCTAATCTAACGAAAACCATATGTGGACAGTAATACAAGGCCCCTGCCTCCATGTACCGAGGTTCAAAACAGATGAGACATGGTGTGGCCAGAAGACGTGTGCAGTCGCCTCCCTGTAGAGGGAGATGAGCAGCTGCACGCTCGACACTCTCCTCGGGGCCAAGGCCGCGCCTCCAGACTCTCCTCCTCTCCTCTTCTCTCTATTCTAGCGCTTTCTTCAACCCCCGGGGCACCGGGCTTTTACACTGCGTCTCCTGTCTGCCAAAGATGTGCTTCCCGTGTCTTCTCTGTGACTTCTCTGGGAGCTTGTCGTGTGTTCACTTCTTCCTCACTATATTTCCTTCCTGTCGTTTCCTCTCTTGTGTCTCTGTCCTCCCTCCTGTTCCCTCCATCCTTTTTCTTTTCCTGTTTCATCCTACCTGCCCCCTCCCCTCCTCCTCCCCTCCTCCTCCTCGCAGTGACCTGGTTCCTCTTGGCCCTGTCGCGGGAGGTTCTGTCCCGGGGGGCCCACCGGGCCCACTGCTCCCTGTGGTTGAGGGGCCGCGGCGGCCCCGTGTTCTCGGGGGTGTCGGGCCTGGTGCTGGGCCGAGCCCGGGGCCTGTGGGTCGGGGCGGCGCCCTCGAGGCTGGCGGGTGCGTTGTAAACCCCGCTGGGCATGTGGAAGAAGAGGTTGGCAGAACCGTGCTCCCATCATCCTTCTGAGTGTTGAGCGTGTGCGAGGGTGGAGGAGGATGAAATGGAACATCTGGATGGACCTGCTTTGATGTGTGCTGATTCATGCCCGTGCTCCCCACCCCGAGTCTCCTGCATCTCTGCTTTCTCTCACTGGCCTCCTTCCTCCTGGCTCTGTGTTCACCCGCCTCCCCCACCCCCCCCCTCTCCTCCCGGCAGAGATCGACATCCACGACGTCACGGCCCAGGTCACCAGCCCCTCCGGAACCACAGAGAAGGCGGAAATGGTTGCGTCGGGCAACAACACCTACTGCGTGCGCTTCGTGCCCCACGAGATGGGTGTGCACACGGTCAGCGTCAAGTACCGGGGCCAGCACATCCCCGGGAGCCCCTTCCAGTTCACCGTGGGGCCCCTGGGGGAGGGAGGGCCTCACAAAGTGCGTGCTGGAGGCCCCGGGCTAGAGAAGGCCGAGGCCGGAGCTCCAGGTGCTGATTATTTACTGAGTAAACACAAACACGCGCACGCACACGCACAACAACACTAACTGTTATATCCCCCCTCCCCCCAGCTGAGTTCAGTATCTGGACACGAGAGGCAGGGGCCGGAGGGTTGTCCATCGCCGTGGAGGGCCCCAGCCGGGCGGAGATCTCCTTCGAAGACAGGAAGGACGGCTCGTGCGGCGTGGCCTACGTGGCCCAAGAACCTGGTAGGGAGGCCGCCACCGCTAGTGTGCATGGACGAGGAGGATGAAGGAATTCCTCTACTTGCCTGAATAACCCCCCCCCCCCCCCCCCCCGACGGGTGTCTCTACTGTACGCTCTCATCCCAGTCATCAGTGTCTCTCTCTCTCTCTCAACTCCCAGCATTCTCTCTGTCTGCCCCACAGGTGACTACGAGGTGTCCATCAAGTTCAACGAGCAGCACATCCCCGAGAGCCCCTACCTGGTGCCTGTGTGCGCGCCCGTGGACGACGCCCGCCGCCTCACTGTTACCAGTCTTCAGGTGAGGCACGAGGAAACACCTCTACACCTGGGCGTGTCCGCAGCTAGCAAACCCCCCCCCCCCCCCCCCCCCGATCAAAGAATCAAAGAAAGACCATTCTTGGTCTATATAGCCAACTTATTATTAAAAACGCCTTCCAATCCATCTCGTAGTTTCAAGCTAAGATCTTATCAAGGCCCAGGAAACAAACATATTTGGATGATTTAGCTAATTTCCTGACTGTCTCATTTCTTGGGTAAGCACCTCCGTCTCCTCTCAGCTGCCATCAGATAGAGCAGTAATGAGCTGATGGTTTTCAGGTGTATCTGAGAGCTCTGTTAAAGGAGGCCTCCAGGACAAGCTCGCTCCATGATTGACCCAGGGTGTTCCTTTCAGCTTAACTCCCCTCTAAGACTCTCTGTGGTGAGATATAACTGAACATGAAATATCTCCCGCCCCGAGAAGCAGTCAGTCATGGGAACTTTTGGATACGATTTACTCTTGGCTTAGTTCATTCATGTCAAGCCAATATGAAGCCACAGTTGACTCCATGTTTTTGGCAGGAAATCTAGAACATAAGCGTTAGGCCAGACGTAAAATATGGACGACAGGAGATTTGGTTTTGTGTTAAACTTGTAATCCACCCACATAAAAGCAATTGACATAAACGTAGTTAATGTAGCAACAATGTAATCGTAATTAGAAAACTTTCCTGTGCACTGAGGCATCAAACATTTAGTTTTTGGTAAATACCACTTTAACCCTGGCCTCTTGGCTTTGCATAGCTGCGGACATCCACGATACCTGTGTGCAGAAGCTGGTGTTTCTCTTGTGTTTCATTTAAAGGCTCCTTAACAGGCTCCCAAGCCTCTCACAGAGGCGATGGCTAAAGCAGAGAGAGGCCGACTCCAGCCCCGCCCTCACACCTCCTAACCCTACCTCCCAGTCCTCTGTCTGGGTGTCACAAGCCTACTTGGTCCCTGTGGTGTAGTCGTGCTCCAAGTAGTGTACCCTCTAGTCCCTGTCCTCCTATAGACCCTAGCTGTAGCCCTGCTCCTAGCTGTGCTGTGCTGCAAGAGGGCTCCTGTTAACCTCTCTCTGCTTTAACCTCTCATGGAGCTCAGGTAAAAGCACCCGTGCTTCCTCAGGTGGAATCTTTCCAGCGCATAGCTGTGTGTTAATTATGGAACTCACCACTCTGATTGGAATCTGTTCTCATGATGATTTCACGGTGTGTTTTGATAAGTCGGTTGTGATCCAGTCTACGCTGTACTGCCCTGGAACAACCCTTCAGCCTGTGCTGCCAGGCAGCCAGGGAGGGCGACTTGGCTGACCTTGTCGACTGTCTTGCCCCTCTACCAGGAGTCAGGGCTCAAGGCCAACCAGCCAGCATCGTTCGCGGTGCGTCTGAACGGGGCAAAGGGCAGCGTCGACGCCAAGGTGCACAGCCCCTCGGGGGCGCTGGAGGAGTGCGCCGTGTCTGAGCTGGAGCAAGGTGAGGCTTCGGGGGAAGACGGGACCGATCGCATCCTGCCCCGGGGTGTTTTGAACCATGTGAAGTTAGGGGGGGGGCCTGTCTTCTGCCTCCCCGCCCCCCTTTGTCTTCCTTCTCCTCATCTTTGTCCCCCCTCTCCCTGGCTCCCTCGTTCCTCCCCCCCCCCCTCCCCCAGACAAGTATGCCATCCGCTTCATCCCCCGGGAGAACGGCCTCCACTCCATCGACGTCAAGTTTAACGGCAGCCACATCCCCGGCAGCCCGTTCCAGGTGCGCGTGGGCGAGCCGGGACAGAGCGGGGACGCCGGGCTGGTCAGTGCCTACGGGGCGGGCCTGGAGAAGGGGACCACAGGTGAGCCTCTCGCTGACACACCCGGGGCCGTGTGTCGTATGCACCCCGGCCTCCAGCAGCTGGTACTTCCCTTCCTGACGTTGGGTTTCAAGGGCGGTCATCTTCCCCGTCGGTCGACCTCATCAAAGTCTAGATGTGACAATCAATCCACCTTTTCGGACCTCCCCTGTGTTGTGTGGTTTCTTCATTCAGACGAGGTCAAGGACCAACAGTGTCGTTTCTACAGAACACCGTGTACTTGCCTGGGTCTAGTCTATCCACCTGCACATATAGAGGGCCACAATCCCTTCCATGTATCCCCCCTGCTTGACCCCACCACCTGCCCCTCCACCCCAGGACCAGGACAGCAGGGTGGGAACCATACGGCTGGTTCTTCCACCTCCAGCATGCCGCACCAACCCTCCCTCTGTTTCATCATGCAGATTAGATCAGAGGTGTCTCACGTTACTCCGGTTATTTGTTTTGGATCGTGTCCAAAGCTAAGACGAGGCTGTTTTGTTTTTTTTTGGGGGGGGGGGGGGGGGGGGGGGGGGGGGGTGGTTTGAGTCTGTGTTTTGTTGCAGCAGAGAAGAGGTTATTGGACTGACACACATGGGTTCGGAATGTAGGTCCTTGCATTCTGGCAGCACATTGGTGAGCTTAGCAGTTCCACCAACGTCACGTATATCATTTTTTTAACGCTATATTAGAATCCATCGAAAACCAGTAGTGATGTGTCACAAGACGTTAAATCCTGCTGTTAAATGTGCAGCCCGGCTGAGTAGCCCTAGGTGTCCCAGGATGAAGAAAAGAGACAAGGTTTTAATTGTCAGTTTTAAATGGCACAGCGCAATGGTACAATGGTAGTGCTAAAGAATAACAACCTTGTAATGGTCCAATCGTAAATCTGCCTTTTCACGATGCTGCCCTGCCCTTATGTCTACTTCAGATATCGTGGGTGTGTATGTGCATGCGTGTCTGTGTGTCTGTGTCTATGTGCATGTGCAGATGATTTATTTATGCAGCCTGTCAGTCGGCTGCGTCTGCCGGCTATCACCTGACTTCCAGATGGCTTGCCACAGGGGAGCTACGCTACCAAAACTCTCAAAGTTTCAATCTACCAGAGCGACTCCACTCTCACCAGCATTGTCTCATCTTATGAGAATAGAGATCTACGGAAATCCAAGGAAAACACAAACAAAACTGTGTGTGTGTGTGTCTGCAGGTAACAAGTCTGAGTTTGTCATCAATAACTCCAAAGCTGGGCCCGGGGCGTTGGCGCTCACCATCGAGGGCCCGTCCAAAGTCAAGATGGAGTGCCAGGAGTGTCCAGAGGGCTACAAGGTCCACTACACCCCTATGGCCCCCGGAAACTACATGATCAGTATCAAGTACGGGGGGCCCAACCACATCACCGGCAGCCCTTTCAAGGCCAAAGTCACCGGTAAGAAATGCTCTTCCTCTGGTCACGTGATCCGGTAGTGTTTTTGGAATCGCTGCCTCCAACCGGTGTTGTGGAAAACAACCGACGGCGTGAGGAAACGACATCCTATTTCATCATTTCTCTTCTCACAAGTGGCTCTGCTCGTGCCCCCCCCCCATCAGGTCCTCGCCTGGTCGACGTGAACAACGCCAGCGAGACGTCCACCCTGATGGTCGAGCCTTTCGCCAGGTCGTCCAGCGCCAGCTCCAACAGCGCCCTGCCCAGGACGGCCTCAGACGCCAGCAAGGTGCTCAGTCGAGGCTCAGGCCTCAGCAAGGCCTACGTGGGCCAGAGGAGCAGCTTCTCTGTAGACTGCAGCAAAGCTGGTAAGAAGCCTCTCGAAGACGTACATGCAAACAAAATTCAGGCAGGCCCCAGTGTGCCTGCACTGGTCTCAGTCTTGTCCTCATATCTTCCTTCACTGAGTGACCTAATCAAAGCCTGTGTTCTGTCATGCTGTGTCGGCTGTCTACTGGGGGGGTGTCGCTGACTGATGTTGGTCCCTGTTCCCCAGGTAAGAACATGCTGCTGGTGGGGGTCCATGGGCCTCACGTTCCCTGTGAGGAGGTGCTGCTCAAGCACATGGGCAGCATGCAGTACAACGTCAGCTACATCCTCAAAGAGCGGGGGAACTACATCCTGGCGGTCAAGTGGGGGGAGGAGCACATCCCCGGCTCGCCGTTCCACGTCACCGTCCCATAATGCACCGGGGAGCCGGTGGAGTGGGCCGCACCGCTCCGCACTCCCAACAGAAACGTGTGATTAGTGAGACCATGGAACTGTCTATAGCCCCAATGTTAGGAATTGACAAATTTGCACTTGGTGACATTTTATACTGTAAGGGACAGGTAAATCCTTGATATTGCATTATCACATTTGACACAACAATGCACATTTTCCAAATTCACTCCTAATAATGGGATTAGCGACAGAATAACAGGATTCACTTTGCCACAATTTAACATTTTAAACGAGACCAATTGAACTAGAAAATGTGGAAGCGAGTGTCTTAATATTTACTACTGATGTTCTGTGTTGTCTTCTTGTACTGTTGTATCACCACACTTTGACATGATTACACCAGATGCCATAGTTGACAACCCAGTGACCCATGTTGTTCAGCTGAACACTGCTATTTCCTGACTGGTTCTTGTGCAGTGTACTCGACTGTGACATGTTTGTGTGTCTGTACCGCGTGTTGAACTGGCCTCAGTTAAACTGACCACCTGATTTTGCTTGGGAATTCTCCTGGTTTTGCTGAGCTCCGCTCCTAAAGAGATTGATGTTCCGATGATCTGTACTTCACTGTGAGCATGCAAGAAAGTCCATAGAAATTGAATGATGTTGTGTTGGTGCCATATACTAAGTGCAGATCTTGGGGAACCAGATGCAACTTGGCAATTTTTTTGCGCAACCATATTGCTATTTTGAATCAATATATCTGCTGTCTGACTGGTTTGCAACTTTGAGTTTAAATCTCAGTTGTCTATATACGATGTTCATCCACCAGAAACGAATGCTTCTCCACATGCTTTCTATACACTCTGCACAATCAATTCTATCCTGGTCTTAAAATCTTCTTACACTTTCAGGAATAACGTTTTGTTACTCATGTATGTACACTTCTGATTCTTGTCTCGTCTTAGTGTAGGTTTATGATATCAACGATAGTTTTGATACCCGTGGGATGAAAGTATTTTGTAATAAGTATTTTAAAAGACGAAACAGTCACTTTTCTTTTTGTATTGGGTGATCGAATGTGAAAAACATGAATTGATCTACATCCCGTATGATGTAGATCTTGTACATTGATGTACGATAATAAAAGCAAACTGGAAATAAAGTTGAAAGACGTCAATTTGCTTGTGGTTTTTACTGTTTGGGATGAAGTGGTCCGTGTTTGGTTATCAGCAATGTGACGGGCATATCCCCTTAGCTTCCTAGTCAACAACACTATATATAGTTATGTAGGGATGTCCTTAGGTAGCCTCACACCAAAACCTTTTAACAAATCCTCAGAGACAGGATGTTGGATCTGCAGGGGCAGGAAGGCCGAGTGGCCAAGTGACTGCAGAGGAAAGACAGTCACAGACAAGTAAATGCCTGTTGATGCTGCTAAAAATGGTTGGTTTTGTTCTCGTTTTCCCCCTTCAACAACAAAAGCATCCTTTTTATTGTGAATTAATCCCTCTGCTGCTATCCTACTTGTTGACTGAAGGGTAATTGGTGAATGAATGGATCTTCTGTCCTGTTATACAATAATAGCTTAGGCCTGGAAACTCTTTATAGCTTCCTGGTTTTATTTTTGTTTATGATAATTAACTGGAATGTAGGGGGGAAAAGAATTAAGGAATTGCACGCGTAAATGGCTCCTCCTGCCTGTAGAGAGTTAGGGTTCTGTAATCCAGTCATTCCATTTGTAGTCCAATCACCACCATGTCTTTATTTTACACAACATGGAGTATTTATCTAGACTTATACTGCCATCATCTGGACAAACTGTACAACTCCATCCACTTAAATGAATGGATGTCCTTGCTTCCTCACCTACCCAGGCCAGAGGATACAGGAACAGGATATGGTAACTGAATCGGTCGTCCACCAGAAAATAGATTCTCCCCTCTGTTTCAACAGTGCCTGTGCAGATGAAAGGAACCAGATCAAGGGTAGGTGCAGCGCAAGCCGATCGAGATGCACGCCCTCTACTCTGGTTGGGTGACCCGAGACAGGGAGGGAGGGCAACATACCACTCTTAGGTTTCCCAGCAGCTCCTGTGTTATTGTCTGTGGAGCTGCAACCAAGTGCTTTAGCTCCTCCACGCAGGGGTTCCTACTAGCCAGCTCTGCTCTCAGGACAGGCAAGCCATCCTCACATACTGATCTGAGGGAATGTTAAGTTGCTGTGTTGAACGCAATTGACCAACCTGTAGTCCAGAGACTGGGGAGTGAAAATGAGGAACCTGCTGACTACCCAGAACCAGAACTGCTACCGGGAGCAGATTGAGAAGGAGACCTACACACGGCTGGCCTGGAAGAGTCGCTACAGCCACCAATATCCTACTGCCTTCATCTCACGCATGACCAGAGACCTTGGGCTTCCCAAACTTCAACTCCCAGAGTCCTCCAGGACCAGGCCTACCCTCCCCCCGGTCCTGAAGCCAGGGGAGAAGAAGAGAGAGGTGTCCGCTCCAGTGGTGGTGCAGCGGTCCCTCAGCGAAGCCCCCCTGATGAGAGCGGTGACCCCCCAGACCACAGCGGACCTGTACCAGGGCTTCTCCAAGGAGGGGAAGGGGCGCAGCCTGTACCTGCACAGACGCACCCAGAAAGGCCCAGAGGAGAAGTTTGACTATCCTGTCCTGTCCTCCTGGGAATACGGCTGGAGACTGGGTGAGACATTACAGCCTTTACTCATACTATGTCAGTTCCATTTGAAAGTGATCAGAAAGTGGGACTTACTTGTGATATGTGAGACGAGTCTCTTTCATAGCTTGATCGAGGAGACTTCAAAGGATTAGTCAATGATATGTCACATGCTGTTGCAGTTGCTTATATCTTAGTGTTTTATCGTGACGTACGATAATGCTATCAAAACAACTAAAACGTTGTGTTTCTAGGTGACTATGAACAGGATTACAGATCTCCGACCAACGGGAAGTCAGGTGTGGTGAGGAACACTTTCTACGCGAGGAACGGGATTTTCAATTTTCCAACAGAGACTGATCGTCTTGGGTGACAAGCTGAACAGCCTTCTCTGTCATGCTGTTTTGCCCTTGTAATCACTGACCTCGAACCAAAAGCTATTCCCTCCAAATAACGAGGATGACAGTTTAAGTTGTTCGGTTTTTATAACTGATTATTCAAAAAGTGTCTTATAAAGTTGTTTATTTCAATGACATGCGTTAAATAGCCTTCATAATGTTACAAGGCATTGTTTGGCTGAATGGTTAGTACATTTTGAAAGGTCAGAGATCCCACATGCTTTGTGTTGTGGCATTACAGCATTCATCATGATAAGACAGGTCAAAGCTGCAAGCTAACATGAGACAGAAAACAGAGACTCACACAGACTGTCTCCTAGCAACAGGGAAACAGACACCTGAAATCTTCTGGTTTATAATTAACAAGGCCAGTCAGTGTTTCATCTCTCCTGGTTATAAATGACCTGGACTGCTTTCTCTTACTGGGTCACATGACTGCAGGCTTCAGGTGACAGTGGTGTACAACAAGCTTTCCTCAGACCACTCCCATATCCTCTCTGTTCTCTCAGTGGCCCTGAACGGTTCGACCCCAGAAAGGATGACTGGGTCTACTCACTTCAGAGCAACTCTTTGGGGGAAAATATATTGTGTCTATGTTGTCTTTGATTCACACCCCATTTAGCAAACTGAAAGGGTGAGCTGGACTTTTACCTGGTGGATTTACAGTGATGTTTTTACTACATCCAAACGTCTGAATGTATTTGACTGCAGGAACTAGATCTGCATAGGTATTGCACTGGTACTGCACCACAGGTTGGATTGAATAAAGCCTCAAAAAAGAGCACTGGAGCAAAGCGAAACACTACAGTAGAAACACCCACAGAGACACTACAGTAGAAACACCCCCACAGACACACTTCCACAGGTGCTTCATCAGCCCCCTCTGCCTCTTCTCTGGGCTGCATTCACAGTGATGCACACTGGGAAATGGTCACTCACCAACAACGCCTGAAACCAAACCAGAAAGCAAAGTGATGAGGCAAACCCCCTTTGCTCTAACATACTAAACAGTGAGCAATGTGGAAAGACAAATGGTTGGCCACAATGCTGACACCTACTGTAACTACAGAACTCTGTGTTGTGTTACAACAAAAACTGCAAAGCTCTGGTAGAAACAGAACTGTGGAACACTCTAATATCTGAAGGCTTCCGTTCTCTATATCCCTGACTAGTCTGGCTGAACTAGACCAGCCTGTGTCTCTGAAAGCTGTGTTCCTGATTAGGGTATCTAAAGGTGTGATTGGTCGGCTGCAGGACTGCACCTGTTGCTCTGTGAGGTGATACTCTTGTCTGAAGTCAAACACCTCCAGAGAGGTGGGCTCCACCCCCCGGGTCATCTCCTCGCCGTGCAGCACCACCCTGCAGACAGAGGAGGCTGCATCAACCAGCCTCAGATCTGTACGACCTGCATACAGATCTGAGTGAATGATCATTGACATACTTGCAGTGTGCTTGAGTTAGTATTGGAAGTGTATGTGAAACTGTCTATTAACTTATGGAAGAGGAGATTCTCCAGACAGACAACATCATTCCAACTGCAGCCCGATGCAAAGGTGGAGGAGAGGAAGGAGGAGAGTATGGAGGAAATGATGAGGAGTGGAGGGGAGACCACATGAGACTTCCCCCGCCAACCGTGACGAGAGCAAACCTGTCATAGGCACAGCTGGTGGACTCCTTCACGGTGGTGTCGATGTTGTCGCCTGTCAGCCACAGGAAACTGCTGTTAGACCTCAGGCGGATGTTGCCCCACTCCCTCCGAGGAACGTAACCGCACGCCGCATTAAAGTCCCCTATGATGAGGTAGTTCTGTAGAACAGATCAAACAGGACAAAGATCGTATAACAAAAAAAGCACTGAGCTTGAAAAGGAAAGCCTGATTTAGAAAACCACGTGTTTTTGCCAGGTGGCTGCGAGGTGACGGCTGAAGGTGAAACTCTCTGTACTAAATGTTTATGGAACAGATCCCTTTCATTCACTGAGAGATCAGTTTCTCTTGTTTCAGCTTTGCTCTTAATACAGAACGGCTCAAACACACTGATACAGACTATCCACTGCACAGTAAACACACAACAGACCTCTCATTGTCAGGAAATGGTCTGCATGAATATTAAATAACTTGTTTAGCCTTGGTTAATTTGAATTACAATCTTTTGTACTGTAGTGTTCTAGAATATAAGGGCTATAAATAGCTAGTGAGATGGGAACCGCACAATAGATTTGGTTCTAAGAATGGCCAGTATCCTTCCCTGAAGGACAGTTTGTGCTGATTAGGGAGAAGCACAGCAGTCCTATCAGGGTGTGTCTGTCTTAGTAGTGTACCTCAGAAGTCCATTGTTGGTCCACATCCTGGAAAACATCATAGAGTTCATCTATCTCTCTCACGGCGGCATCTGGGGTGGTGTGGATGGGGATGATCACAAAGTCTTTCACTTCTGAGATGAGAGAGGGAGGGGCACATCTTCCATTCAAATCTTTAAAGATTCAAGCATTTAAAATACACACAGGTCATTCGGTCTACGCACACAGTGGATTGTTCAAGCCCCCAGCAGAGCTGTAAAGATAACTGAAGAGGTCAAACTGTTCTTTAGCTTTTAAATCACTTCTGAACAAATCGAATCCTCCTAAAAGTGGCAACCCTGCTTAGAGAGATGCTTGTCGGTCTCTGTTACTTGACCTGTCTTGGGGGAAGAGAACCAGACAACGAAGGGCTCCCTGGAGAAGGCATCCACGTCCCCAGCCTGGGTGTCAGGGTACTGGTAGGCTGACTGGACAGACACCAGCCTCTGCCTGTGACACAGAACAGACAACGCATGGACAGAGCAGAGGGATGAAACACCGGTTCACAGGCACTGCCGGAAGCCTCCTCACAAGGACTGGGTCCCCAGTGGGAACTGACCTGTAGATGAAAGCATACTGCTCCTTGTAAGACTTCCGTCCCAGCCTCTCACTGATGATGTAGTTGTACTCTGCCCTCCTGGACCTGTATCTACTGCAAGGTACAACATAAGAGAGTTTGACTTGCTCGTGTTAGCTATTTGTTATACAGGGGATACAGGAAATGTGAAAAACCAATGTAAGAAGCAATGAGACGATGACAAAATTACATTCTCCCTCTTGTGACATAGGGGATACATGCTTATTGAGTTGTTTTGTGTATGTACTGTGTGTAGCTTAATCATTTTTTCATACATGATTGCAGGATATTTGATTGTTTGTATTTTTGTGTGGTTATGTATTGCTGTTTTGCATGCATTTCTTTGTGGGTTTGATTTAATGGGACTCGAGAAGGTTGCTGAGGAGTGATTAGACATCCTCACCTGTTGCTGAGGAGTGATTGGACATCCTTACCTGTTGAGGCGTGTCATCAGCTGAGGGAAAGCAGTCCCACTGGCGTCTTTGATTTCCATGATCAGCATGATGTCACAACGAGCAATGATCTGCATTGCAGAAAGTTCTCTTTTTAAGAAGACTGACCAAATCCTGTTTGTGATAACTTATCTAATATAATTAGTAAACATGAAACAAGCTTGAAACTGCACTAGTTCCATCAATTATTTAGATCAGGGTAATATCTTAACAGTTATTAAAACAGGATAGTACATTGTCCATCGTCATGGGAAACAAGGCATTCTCTATTTCCCAGCTTGCTATTTTCTGCTAACCTTTAAATTACACTTTCAGTTCTCCATTTATTGAGATTCATTCTCAGTTTCTATTATGAAAATGTAGCTGTAGACTATTATATTCTGTTGCATTATGCATTATAGTATTTTCATTCTATATGTACAGTATCCTCTTGACAACTTCACTAATACTCCTCCTAATGAGAGAATGACTTTAGAAACTTTGAGTTTAAGAAGTTCTACTGTAGTAATGCAATGGGTTTGAAGTGCAAAAGTCGTTCTGTTTACTCAGTTTGAAGTGCAAAGGTTGTTCTGTTTAATCAGTTGAGGAATAATTGCCATGGGCATGTACTGTTAACACAGTTTGCGAAAGAGGAATGTCTTGGAGCAGCCAACTACTGGTTAGTTAGGAGCATTTCCTTCACTCATAATAGATTCAACATCCATGCATTGTTTTAAACACATCCTGCCACAGACTGTAACAAAGATGCTGTAAAACACACACAGCATGTACCAGAAGCACAATATTTACACATAACACAGACTTTGCATGTTACATCTCTGTTCTGTTCAATGGGTTTAGCTTTAATGAATGATTCACAATATACAGTATTAACAGGTGGACCACATCTGACGTACTTACATCTAGAATCACATCTACCACCTCAGTCTTCTCCATCTTCCTCTCCCCGAAGGACTGGACGTTAAAAGAGCATATCTTCAGGGAGGAGACCTCACTGATGGACAGCAGGGCCAGGGCAAACCAGATGCCTGCCATTATTGACACACAGGCAGCACAGTTCTGACCAGGTTTGACTGAGGGGTCACCAGTACAGTGGCTGATCATAGTTTCCTGTAGGACCGTTATAGGCTTAGCAGTGTGACTCCCAGCACCTGACCTGCATGATTTTTCAGAGGAAACCACCTCCTATTCTCAGTTCTATTTTTACAAAGATGTTGGGTATCTGACTACTCTGCGGTTCCTGCTGCCTGTGACAGAGAGGTCACAGAGTACTTAGACAGACACCCACACCGGTAGGAAATGTGTGTAGTGTTTGTATATTAGATATATTGATGTCTTCAACGGCTGAAAATGTATATATATGTATATGCAGTCACACACGAGGTTCACATCACATCTCTATGAACTTTCTGTATGGTTGAGATGAAATGTAAAACCAAAGTAGAACTGCAATCGGATACAAAAACCTTTTCGGAATAACAAATACAATTGCCCTACACGTTTTCAAGATGAACAAGCCATCTCTTTAACTAGGTCTAAACGTCAATTAAAGTATGCTTTGTGAACAGTTTAATTGAACTGTCCTTTATGTATAACAGTTCACACGAACATATATTTACTCTGATATAATTATAGTGATTGCTCTGAAGCTATGTTAGATCGTAATAGAGGCTAGGGGAGACTAATGATACAATTAATGACCTCTACTGAACCGACTCTGCTGAGGCGATCAAAGAGAATCACTTATCATGGCAATTTCATGGGTACTCAGAATAGTGACAATTCAGCATCATAAACAGAATATTCTTTTCGGAAGAGGAAGCTACTTGTATCCGACAATGGGACTTTGATAGTATTTTTAGTCGGCGGTCAAGAAAATTACATATCCACGCGCGTTCCCCTCCCCTTTAAGGCAGTTGAAAGGTTTTTGTATATTTCGCAAACACTGTTTCTAATCTGTTCTAGCAGTGAGTCAGATGAAGATCAAGATGCACCGATGAAAATTACGGTGTTATATATAGACGGAGCACAAACAGATATTCATGTTCGCTGGATCAACAGTGTTCCTTCGTTAGTGCCTGAAGACGAGAGGTAAGGTTTTGAACTTGCACAGCTCAAGCTATTTATTTAAGTGTTACAGTATGAAAGCTCCAATTGTCACAAAATGGATAGCCTACCACACTCTTCTGGAGATAACAAAACATTAAATGACCTAAACCGATTGGACAGTTTAGCAAATAAGCATTCAGCACTGTCATTTCCAGTTGTTCTTGGGTCCGTGAACGCATCACCTGGCATATTTCTATATAGGTCACGTTCTGCCAGGTTTATTAATAGACTACAACCACTGCAATGTGCTTTTTAGGTTGAATTAGTTATAGCTGAGGAGATCTATTTTTGTTCCACTATGGTAGCGCAGTGATGCTCTTACGCAATGTAGCGGGGATCAATCCTTTCCTACCTCGGTTTATGATCCTTGTTAAATGCATTGAAAGGCGTTGCTTATTTTTCCTATTATGGGTGTACCGCCGATGTTTTACATTAAAGGCCCTCTCCAAAGGACCCGCTGAGACTCACCCTCGGACCCACTGGCCACAGTGAATTGAAAGAATATCGGATCTATGTACAGCACTCCTCTGTTTGTCTCTGTGTATCCTGTGGCATGCACAGATTGATATTTCATGCTTCCATTATGCTGGTTATCGCTCCCTCTTGCCCCCCTCTCTCTCTCTCTCTCTCTCTCTCTCTCTCTCTCTCTCTCTCTCTCTCTCTCTCTCTCTCTCTCTCTCTCTGCCTCTCCTTCTCTGACTCTCTCTCTCTCAGCCTCTCTTACCAGTTATTATAGTCTCTCTTTCAGTTAATGTTACAGCCCACTGTGTCAGAGTGATTCTGAGATTGTTGGTAAAGGAATGTGCACTGCCTTCCTGGGCACTGAACTACTTATTGCAGCAAAAAGAGTCCAGTGAAGGCTACACTGGCTACTGTATTCCCTGAGAGACTGTTACTGGCTGGCTGGCTGGCTTCAGTGGTGCTCTCCTCAGGGTCCTCACACATGAGTGGTCTTGGCTGCTATGGACTGACTGTATAGGCTGTGACAGCATTCCAAGACTCCAAGGGTTGACCTCACCAAGCGCTCTGCCTCTTGGTGCATTGCAAGAGTCTGTCTTTTCCTCTTCTTTGTTAGTCTGTCCCTGTGACATGGTAACGCAGACACGTCCATCCTTTTAAATGGTGCTTTATTGGTTATGTGTATAGTACCTACTGTACTGACATTCCTGTGTTCTCTTGCAGGGGAATCGAGCCATGGACCTGGATGTCGTGAACATGTTTGTCCTAGCTGGAAGTACTCTAGCCATCCCCATCCTGGCATTTGTGGCTTCCTTTCTGCTTTGGCCAGCTGCCCTCATCAAAGTTTACTACTGGTAAGGAAAAGAAAAATGTCTTGTTCACTAAGAACAACAACAAAAAGATCATACATGCTTGAATGTTTTTTTGTGGGGGAGTTTGAATTAGACTTGAACAGGGTAATTGAAGGTTTGTTGTGTCAATGTGCAGTGTTGTATTATAATTTTCCTGAATTGATAACACCCCATGGAAGTTGACCTTTAACTTCCTATCCTTTTCACCTGCTTATCATTTGGGCTAAAGGTAATGGTTAGACACACAGACACACACTCGTGCACACACACACTTGCGCGCGCACACACACACACACACACACACACAGTGTACAGTCAGTGTGACCTTACGCAAACTGCCTGGTGGACCATGACTAGGCAGAGTGAGGCAGTAAACGTCTTCACTGCTCTCGTCTCTAAGGAGGCTCTCTGGACCTGGTAGAGCTTGACTCACTCCTTCAAGGTCAGTTAGGATCATAATGAAAACTCTTCATGCTTAGTGCTCTGAGGGGTCCCTCAATGACAGACTCAGCCAAGCTGAGACCATAACACAGTGCCTGAGGGAGAATGGGAAAGATGCTGCAGCAGCAGTTCACTTGAAGCACTGTGTTGTGAAATGCTGTGGGCACGGTTCCCTATTGAAACGGCCTCCCTCCCTCTTTCGTTCTGCCCTAGGTACTGGCGGAGGCGGCTCGGCCTCAAGGTGGATTATGTCGACTGCGGAGGTTACCGCTTCTGTTACTCCCACAGAGGCAAGCCGGGGGGCGGACGGCCTTCTGTACTGATGCTACACGGCTTCTCAGCCCATAAGGACATGTGGCTGTCTGTAGTCAAGGTACCATCCCTACTTCACAGTCCTCTGCCACTGGACACTTGGCCTGTGCATCATAATAAACAGCATTTTGATCGCCCGGGTTGTTGTTGGAGTTTTGAGCTGTGTGATTATTGTGCATCTCTGCTCTTTTTAGTTTCTCCCGAAGAACGTGCACGTGGTATGTGTTGACATGCCAGGGCATGAGGGGACCACACGAACCAGCGCGGTCGACTACTCCATCGAAGGCCAGGTCCAAAGGATCCGTCAGGTAGGGGGCTCCCCTTTATCGTCTCATCACTTCCTGCTCTTGAAACAAAGCTTCCCATAGGTCGCAATGATCTCCAACGGACATTGTTCCTTACGTACTTTGTCTCTTGAGTAGTTTGTAGCGAGCGTCCGTCTGAACAAGAGGCCGTTCCACCTGGTGGGTACGTCCATGGGCGGAAACGTAGCTGGAGTGTATGCTGCCCGCTTCCCCATGGACCTCTGCAGTGTCACTCTCATCTGCCCGGCAGGTAAGGAAGCTTGTGAATGTTAAAGTTTTCAACTAATGGTCTCGTTGAATCCTAGTCATGTGATACTATAAGGAAGCTTGGGCAACAACAGTTTATCGACAATATCAACATGAAGCTAGAATATGTGCTACATGTCTACACAAGTTGACTACTGTTATAAGATATTTGACACTGAATGTCCCTGTCATAAGGGACAACTACAATACAGTACTGTGTGGTCATCTCCCCAGGTCTTGAGTACCCTAACGAGAGTAGGTTTGTGGCACGTCTCCGTGAGCTGGAGAAGAACCAGAACAGCCAGGACATCCCCCTCATCCCCTCCACCCCAGAGGAGATGGAGGAGATGCTGAGGCTCTGCTCCTTCGTCCGCTTCAAGATCCCCCAGCAGGTACTGAGGACGTCCACAGAGCGAGAGGTTTTCGAAAGGATTGAAAAGGACCAAAAACAATCGTCAGTATCGTGTCCTCCTTAGCGAGGACATAGAATTGACCTGTGGGATGCGGAAGGCATCATTGCTTCCCCTCCTACAGTACCTCCAACCCTCCATCCTCTGCTGTGCTAAACCTATGCTGCTTTCTGTGTTTTTCTCTTGTGGGAAAGTTCAAGTGAAGCAAAAGACCTTCATATTTGTCTGTTCCGTGGAAAAAATAAGAGCTCCGCTGTTTTTTTTCTTCTCTTTTCTCCTCCCAGATCCTCCAGGGATTGGTGGATGTGCGGATCCCCCACAATGACTTCTACCGAGAGGGTCAGTGGGTCCACTGGAATTACTGATGAAAAAATACACAAGTCAACAGCTATAGAATCAGTCCATCAAAATGATTGTCCTAGTTATGTTCCGTATGACCTATTTGGAACGGAATTGATTTGTGTGCGTGTTAATGGATGTTGATAAACTATTCATGAAGGGAATGGTGTCCTCTTCTCTGTCTCTCCTTAGTTTTCATGGAGATCGTGGGAGAGGAGTCTCGACATTCTCTACAAGAGAACCTGCGCCTGATCACGATGCCTGTGCAGGTTATTTGGGGGAAACACGATCAGGTTAGGATCAGTTGACAACTGTGGTCAGAGGCGTGAAATAATAGATTTCAGTTGACTTTCTTTTTTCATTCTACACCTTAGAAATACAAAACGAATGCATATCTCTTGTTAGGTGTGCATCTGATAACTCGTCTTCCTCCTTATAGGTAGTAGACGTATCAGGGGCCACAGTGCTGAAAGAAGCCATTCCAGGTTGCCAGGTGGACCTTCTGGACAACTGTGGTCACTCTGTTGTGATGGAGCGACCTCGCAAAACGGCCCAGCTTATCATGGACTACCTGAACTCTCAGCACAACACGCGCAAAAGCAAGAAGCTCTCTTGAGGCATTCCCTTGTACCACTGTACAAATACGGTTATCAGCTTTGTAAATAATCTAGGTCGAATATTTTTGTAATCCAGTCCAGACTCAGGGACTAAACCCGCATCACCCGGCCCACCGTACTGTCTACTTACCTCATGTTTCGGTTTTCTAAGTTAAAGGATTCATGTGGATACAAATCCATATTCATACTCATAGTTCACACATAGTTTTGTGTTCCATCCCTGTGGCACTACAAGGTGTAACAATGTGAAACTGTATTTAATTTACTCTTTATTTTACTGACAACCCAGTTTACAAATGTCTTCAGAAGAATTGTAGAAGAAAACCGTTTATAAAGCACTTTTATTTTCCCTGTGGTGTCATAGAGGAAAACCCTAACATAAAGCACTAGCACATAGAACTACCTTAGTACATTTCTATTGTGCCCTAGGCAGTGGCAACCAATGCACAAAACATATTATCAGTGTATCAATTTACCAAGTTCTTTGTTTCATGATTTGTCACTTCAAAAAGAATACTGATACTTGCCATGCATAATTGTAAAATACATCCTTTATAGAATTATATCTCCTTGTCATCCATTTATTTGGGATTTTTCAGCATCAGATTGTATGCGAGTTCAGCTGTTTTAAAACCCAGATTTAACAGTGTGATCATGAGAACAGTGCAAAGATGTGGACGGAGGACTAGAGGTGGTTTTGTCCGACTTAATCGCTAGGTGGCGATATAGGCCCTCTAGAGCCCTTGTTTACAAGTTGTCTTGCGCACGCGCACCTGGAGGACAAACACGTGGGCGGGGGTCAAAAAGCAAGCAAACTTGCTGGCACTCATTAACATTTAAATGCGGATTCTACCAAAGAAAACATATTTGTGAAATTGGTGAGTATAGCAGTACAGATAGACATATTTCGTGGGATATTTTTGTGGCGTGGAGTAGTATAAATTTGTCTCGCTAACTAGGTAGCATCTAGCTAGCTAGCATACTTCCACATGCATGACGGATATAGCTTGTCTAACGTGGTATTAGCAAACACAAGGCCAAGTACATGCAATGTTCTGTATTCCAATGAGTTATTACACAATTAATGTTAAATAAGTGAACGTTTACGCAGTCCAGCCAGCTACAGTCCTGTTCTGACTTGAGTGGTTGAGTAAGCAAATAACGCTGGCGACCTAAATTCGCTACTTGTTTGTTTCAAGGCCAAGGGGACACGATTGTAACCATAATAGAATGCGGCGCGCTGGCAAAGTGGAGGGACCTGCAACTTACGAACGTGTTGTGTACAAAAACGCATCAGTATACCACTATATGAGAATCTCCTTGTAAGTTCTAACCTTCCCATGATCTGAAATGTTGTGTCCTTGTACTTCCAAAGCACACTTTTTAGAAATATTGCTACTTTCCAAACGTGCATGACCAGGACAATAAAGGATCTATAGTCAGGAATGCATGCTTCGGACGACCAATGCCATCCTTGATGCAACGCAGCCCCCTTTCTTGCAGTTAGGTCCACTGTGTGCTGATGTTAAACGCTGGTGTCCTATTATTATTGTTACCTTTCAGAACTGCAACCAGCAGATGCTGCGCTAGCTTATGTACAAGGTTAGGGTTATATTTTTGCGCTACAGTAGCAAAAAGTGACAACACCGGCAATGACAACTTCCTCATATGTGTTCAGTGTTCATTTAGTAGATTTGTGTCCATTTAAAACAAAGGCTAGCATGATCACCTGGTTATACACCATACATGCATCTACAGTCATGACTGTTCAAGTATACATCAATCTATTATTAGAGAATTGGAGAATGAAAGCACCAGACTCAGTGCGGTCCAACTGAAGCAGCTGATCATCACTGGCCTCAGAGATTTGTATGGAGAGGTAATGTAGCATTCTGTTCAGCCCTTGTCACGACACTTCGCTGTATCGAAAATATGCACTTGCAGCACAAAATTATGTTTACATGGCGCACCCTCATCCCGTTTGTAGGTTGGAGCAGCATCACCTTTTGACCTGTTGAAATTTGATGAGAAGACATTAACTGCTGTGCTTCGTGTTTGCAACAGGTAATTGCTTAAACTGCAATTAAATGAGTTAACCTTTTTGCTTATCTGCTAAATGTGTACACTACATCTACTGTTGTGGCCCTTTGTGTCTCAGTGGCTTTGTGAAGCTGTGGAGTGCCCTGACGTTTTTGGGATTCTATAAGAATGAACAGTGTGCTTTCAGAATCCTTCAGGTAGGCTGTAATAATGCTGCCATCCATCACGTACTAATCTCAAAAGTATTCTTCTATAGACTGCAGTTAACAACAAGTGACCATGAATGAGCCAACATAAACAATTGAAACAAGTATGCAATGATGTGAATCTTTTTGGATCTGTCAAAGGCATACCTGAACTTGTCTTACTGGTCTCCCTAGGTGTCTCCTTTCCTGCTAGCTCTGTCTGGAAACAGTCGTGAACTAGTTCTGTAATCGGGAATCTGGGTGGAAAGAAGAACACTTGGAGAGGAACCAAAATGCAAAGAATGAACAGTATTTGGAGAAATGTCGTATCCAAACAAAGGTGCTCATCCTTCAACTGTGCTGAAGCCAGGGGGTCCACCAACCCCCTCACGTGTTTACTTGGTAGCCGTCACCTCTATGTTGGCGAGCGGGCCTCGCTGACCAAAGCCTTCAGTGCCACAGATGTGGCGGTGTTCGCTGAGCTGACAGGAGACACTAATCCCCTCCACTTGGACCCAGTGTATGCCAAGACCACATCTTTTGAAACTCCCATTGTTCACGGCGTGCTGATAAACGGGCTCATATCGGCTGTACTGGGGACTAAGATGCCTGGCCGAGGCTGCATATTCCTCTATCAGGAAATCCGCTTCCCTGCTCCTCTGTACATTGGAGAGGAGGTTCTGGCTGAGGCGGAGGTAAAAAAGATTAAGATGTCATTTGCCTTCATAGCGGTCACCTGCTCTGTGAAAGACAAAGTGGTCATGGAGGGAGAGGTGATGGTGATGATGCCAGAGGACAAACAAACACCATGAGAAGAGGGATAATGATTTCGGTTATTTCAGTTGCACTTTCTAAATATGTTAACTCAAATTATTTGTGTGGGGTGTGTGTGCGCCAACCATATTTACAATGTTTATTTTTTATTAGATCTGGTCCATTAAGGACGGATGTCCGAAGATAAGACATTTGAGATGTGAAGCTAGTTATGTTTCGGGGATCAGGTTAAGAGACGTGTGTGTGCATAAGAGACTTAGGTAATACAATCATCCTGACAAAAACAAAAAACACCCAAGCATCACTTACACAAGTTTAGTCTGTTAAACCTAGTATATTTCTACATTAAATAAATTGAAACGATTGAATCTTGCATATTTGTGTGATTATTATGACCAATATAGTATTCAGGGATGTAATTAACCTGTGAGGTTATATCGGTTATGTTTCAGTTTCCTTTCCTTAAAACTAGATTCCTCGTCGAATGTCTCCACCTTCAGGGCGGGGAGCTGCTACGTAGCCTCATTAACCACGTTGAACGGGAGAGTCGGAAGCCATCCAGCCTGTCCGTCCTGTCACTTGCACAGTGCAGCTCACGTTATCACTGAAAGATCAAGCTACGTAGTTAACTAAACATTTAGTCGAATTTAAATATATCCGCATGTCATTGTTTTAAGTGCGGCCTCATTGTGGTTGTACCTATGTCGGGATGGCGTTTTTGGAGAAGCCCTTACCTGGAAGGGTACTGTTGGATGATACAGTTGCTCTGACCGCGGTGATCGAAGCGAGCCAGAATTTACAGTCACATACGGTAAGTGAGCGAAATGGTGGAAGGCGCAATAGCAAGCTACCGTTACTTTCCATAATGTCAATATCTGCTTCACCATTTTATCGAGTCACTAGCTGAAGAGGATATGCATAGCTAGAAGTAAGCTAGCTTGCCAGTCTTGTTGACACAAGTTTAGCTGTGAGCAAACAGACGCTCAGTCATGTAAAATAGCATGCTACTGCTTGCTAGCAGAGGCCATTTGGATGCTTTGAAGTCAAACTAGCTCCTAATACGTCAACTTGCAACTCACGATTTGTGTAATACAACGCTGTAAATGTGTTACATTTCTTTCTTATCAGCAATCACCCCGCCAGAATGTTGTAAATGTTTTGAATGTGTAGCTGGGTAGAAGCTTGTGGTAGCTTGCTAATTTGCTAGTTGAACTTGAATACAGGCGTTTTGTTTTGACAGTAATACAGCTGGTTCCTATCATGTGACGCTGTTCATCACCGGTCCGATAAACGTAGCTATTAGCTGGCAAGGGAAATTGAAGTGCTGGTGAAATGATATCTGAGACGTTTAAATGTACGACCATACACATAGGGTAGAGCCTCGGATCAATAATATGAAATACCTAACCTAGGGCAACGCTAAATCACATTATCACAGGACACATAGTCAAGATTGCCTTTGACTTTGAGGTAGATTTGAAAAACAGATTGACGATTTGGTCTAACCTGTAGAGCCTACTGTTTTTACTTAGAAGAAAGGAAATAATTCCCAGATTAGATTTTTTATAAAAACACCTCATGTAATGTTCCACTTCCCTCAGTACTGTTGCTGGTCCAGGTCCGGATTATCTGAAGAGGCTTAAATCAGAACTTTGAACTGTTGCCGTGGCGTGGTTCAGTTACCGTCCTTTCACACATCCTTTTGTTGGTCAACAGGATATACAATTTGTCCTTGCAGTGAAACAGCCTAATTAAAACTGACCTTTGAGAAAAATTGTGTAGGAGTAACATGAGTTACATGAGTTCTTAGTCTTGGCTTCTTTGTCTGTTTGTACAATGCCCATGGGCATGCATGAGCAAAGAGCAGTGATAAAGGTTGGGTTTATTCAAAACCATCATGGACCAGTCATGTGAAAAGAAGTAAGCAAGAATAAAAGTATGAGAGACGACACTTCATTATTCATAAATGTTTATCTATGTTATCGTTTCTTCCTCTTCCAGGAATACATAATCCGTATTCAAAGAGGCGTTTCTTCAGATAACAGTTGGCAGGTAAATGAGAACCAGTTTCCTTATGAAAACATCAATAACTAGTCTGGGGAGTTTTGGTTTTACATATTATGCCCATCACTGTTTAATGTTTATTTTTATTGCAGGTCATTCGCAGATACAGTGATTTTGACATGCTGAATAACAGTCTGCTGGTAAGAGCTCTACTGTTTACCAAGACAGATGTACTGTCTTCCTGGAAATGGTATTTCTTCTTTACAAAATGCCCAAGTTGCATTGTTCAGGGGAAACTCTGTTTTTGCTGAGGTTTTACAAGGGAATTTCCTGCGGAATTCATTGTTAGAATCTCGGATTCCACACTGTTAACTCTCTCTTACTATGCGTCTCTCTAGTTCCAAACACACACCCACACACACTCTTACTCATCAACTTTCTCCCTTCTCCCCAACTCTCAGGTCTCTGGCATTAACCTGCCTCTCCCACCTAAGAAGCTGTTAGGGAACATGGACAGAGAGTTCATAGCAGAGAGACAAAGAGGACTCCAGGCCTACCTAGACTTCATAACCCAGAACCATGTGCTCTCCAGCTGTGAACTAGTCAAAAAGTTCCTGGATCCTAATAACTACTCTGCCAACTACACAGGTCTGTGTAACTAATACCCAGTAATGGGTACATGAACACATGGACATTTAGAAGAAGAAAAAAAGAATGTTAACATAGATTAGTAAATTGGTTTCTTTATATGCACCATTTCTTAAGAGATTGCTTCACTGAACCATACATCCTGTTGCAGAAATCGCCTTGCAGCAGGTGTCCATGTTCTTCAGATCAGACCCAAAGTGGGAAGTTGTGGAGCCTTTGAAAGACATTGGTAAGACAGAACATAAGATCCCCATTGTCAGTATCAGACTGATGTAATGAAATCTCTCCCTAGGTCATGAGTCCTCCATGTCATGTCCTATTAGGAAATAAATATGACAAATAGCATTTTATTAGTATTATAATGCTTCATCAAATGAGGTTGGATTGAAATGTGCTGCTTACTATTAGTAAGGAGGTCAAGTCTTTACCTTGATTTTATTTAATGAGTGTGACAGGGTAAATTAATGTTATGTATCTTTCCCAGACAATTGTCTACATGCACATGTTTGTCAGCCAAGTTGTCTATGTATAACAAAGTGTTTATGTATGCAGGATGGAGGATACGAAAGAAATATTTCCTTATAAAAAACAAAGATCTACCAAAGGAACGCCAAGTATTAAGTTGGGTAAGTGTCAAGTCATTTCTTAACGTTCCACAGCTTGCGATTAGCGTTCGGACAGTCTAATTGTGTGGTTTTATTTCGCCCTGTCTCATAGGTTGACCTGGGTCCAGATAAATTCCTGTCAGACAAAGACCTTCAGTCTACAATGAAGCTGCTCCCTACACTGGCTGTGCGTACCGCCTTGATTCAGGAACACTTGAACCAACCCCCATAAGTGTTCACATACATTATTTAGTGTAGTCGATATCATCGATCACTTACGTGAAGATGAACACCCCCCCCCCCCCCCCCCGTGAGACAGAATAATCATAATCTCATCTGTTGCATTCCTTCTTAGTTCCAGGGGAAGGGGGTGAGGGGTGGGGGGGGATTACAGTCTACTAAACAACCATCTCTCAGTTTCCCAATGTATGTTATTCCACTGACGATCTCTGATCTGCTAAGACACTCGTTTCTACCACTCTACCACTATTCTCCCAGTACACCGTACTGTAGCCTATGTTTATAGTACAAGTCAGCCCTAACTACCAGTATAAAATCACTTGTGTTTATTGGCTGGTTCCATGCCTTCAGCCTCTCTCAGGCCTCTCCCTTGAATTCACCCTCAAGCAGCTGATTAATGTGTGAGTGAAACAGGGTGGAAAAACCCCCAGGGTCCCATGACTGCTGCATCGCCCCACAGATACAAAACATCGTAACGCTCCGACCACAATGAGATTATTTGTGTCCCGAACGAGCTGCTGTCAGTTCACATTCTCCGGTGGTTAACATGCGTTTAAATTCAAACTGATACGCTCAACGGAATGGCCAGACATGGCTTGAAGGTTGACAGAGAGCATCCAAACTGAGATGGAAGTGAAATATTTGTCATGGAGTTGGGCCAGATGTCATAGTTGAGATCTTGTCTGTCCTCTCTAGAACCCGTACATCTACCCAGTGACGTTTGCCAACACCAGTGAGTCCTCAGCACTGCTCATCAGGCTGTTCAGTGAGAAAGGCACTCTGAGAGACCATATATGCAAGGTAACCACACTGCCTCTCCTTGACCTTTGTTTCAACAATATACCAAGCAAGGTTTTTCAGTTAATGCATAACTTCCTCTTGCATGTTGTCGACGGGTGTTAATATAGCTGACATGCTTCGTTTTACCGTCTAGTCAGCAAAGGATTGTATACATCCTCCATGGACTCTCGCTTTAACAGCTCGTGCTCGCGATCAACAATCGTCTTTTTTTCTTGTGTGGGTGTTCTAAAGACAAAAGCCACTTGTATGTGACACACAGTGTGGCATGAGGGGTGTTTGATGTGTCTGTGTGTCCCTTCCTCAGGTGAAGCCCAAAGAGCCCTTCATAAAGAAGTACTGCAACCCCAAGAAGACCCAGGGCCTGGAGCTGCAGCAGATCAAGCTCTATGGGCGCCAGGTTCTGGAGGTGGGCCCCGCATCGTTTTCTCATTCACATGTGGGCGTGGCCTCATTCTCCCCGCTGTCTCAGTAGCATGCTCTACTTGCACGCCCTCTCAGGCATGGCAACAAGAATGGATTGGTATAGGATAAAGCCTGAGGCAAACCTAGTCCACGAGCAGTCAAATGATTCCACAAGTCTGGTTGGTGTGACACCAAAGATCACACCGAGGACCTGGCTGTCTACCTCAACCAACAACCACCATTAATACAATGAAAGAGAGTATCGTTGCATTTCCGCACTCTTTCCAGGTGCTTAAGGGACTTTGTAAGAGGGGACGTCATCTCATAATCCTACCATGTTTTTGTTTGTGTCAAATGCAGGTCCTGAAGTTTCTCCATGATAAGGGCTTCCAGTATGGCCACCTCCATGCCTCCAACGTGGTGTTGGAGGACAACACCTGCAAGCTGCTGGACATAGAGAACAGCCTTCTGGGCCTACCGTCCTACTACCGTCCCTACATAGCCCAGTTCAGGAAAATCAACGTAAGAACCAGCGACATGCATGCACACAGTCTGTAGGACGTTGAACCCGAGTCATGCACATTCCTGTCGTAGGATGCCGTTTTTACAAGACGCGTTGGATTCTTTTTTCTCTCGACCTCACAACCAAGCCTGTGTGTTTGTGTATGACTTCAGACCGTAGAGAGCATCGACGTCTACTCGTTTGGTCACTTACTGTATGAAATGACGTACGGCAGCCCTCCGGATACAGTGCCTGTGGACCAGTACCCAACGGCACCTTCCACCTCAGTGGGTATGTGCCTATGACTTGAGTCATAGTATGGTAATAAGACACTCTACACACACCAGTCCATAAAACCTTGCAGTGACTGCTGATATTAATGGCTGAAAATAATCCTTCAGTACATTGTACTGCATGTCTTTCTAGCTTGCCGTTCAAATGCGAAAACGGGAAGGCCTGCAAATGTACTGTGGGATACAGTATCAGTTGACAATTCTCGGAAGGATTAATGATTTCTTTGTATACCCCCCCCCCCCTCCTCTGCCTCCAGTCTCTGTGTTGCAATCCATCCTGTCTACTGAGGCCTGCAAGACAGGGATGCCCACTCTTGCGCAACTACTACAGACACCGTGAGCTCAAATCAGCCCTCATTCAGAACACCCAGTATACTACGCGAGTACTATGTCCTTTGTGTACTTCTCTGTTTCTTTCCGCCGGCGGAAGACTTGAAAGGCAAACTTTCAGGAAGAATGAAGGGCAGCCCCATCCCTCTTTGTAATTCAATTCTGCTTTCATAGCAGTGTCCTTAATGTCCTCTTCCACCCCCCATGAGAAACACTGACTTATGTTACACAGAAAGATGTCCCTATGTCTTTATTGGTACATGTATAACTTAATTCCCCCCCCCCTCTCTCTGGTTTATATAATAATGAATTTAAGGGTTACACGTAAGCGATCTCATGACCAGGATCCCCACTGTGACCAGCTGTTCTGGATATTACCCAATCAGGATCAGGATTGATATGTCGTTTTATTACAATGTCTCTTCTGGTGCTTGCAGGCTGTTCAGCGACGTGCTTCTGTACCATTCAGAGAAGCTCCAGTTCAAGGTGCGTGTGTGTGTCACCTGACTTGGATTCCTCCATATTACATACAGGAACATCCTACAGGACAAATGTATTTGTTTTATTCTGTCGAGGTATAAAGGTTCACTTAACTTTTAAGAAAGCTATTTCAGTCACCAATACTGTCTTCCTTCAATGCAGATCCCCACCAAGTTAAAAGATGCGTTGAAGACCGCCCGAGAAGGCTTCGAGAAGCGACTTCAAGAGGAGCAGAAAATGGTTGGTCTGACAGGTTTTAATTTCAGTGTATCTTTTGTGGGAGTGTGTCTTGGGAGTGTGTTTCAAACTGCCATATCCAACTGTTAATGATTGTTATGGTTGATAATGGTCGTGGTTGTGATGTGTTCCTCAGATCCATCAGCACAGGAGGTTGACGCGAGCTCAGTCCCACCATGGATCAGAGGAGGAGAAGAAGAAGAGGAAGATTCTGGCCAGAAAGGTAGAGAAGCCTGTGTGTGTGTGTGAGAGCGAGAGAGCGAGAGAGCGAGAGAGCGAGGGAGAGAGGGAGAGAGGGAGAGAGGGAGAGAGGGAGAGAGGGAGGGAGGGAGGGAGAGAGGGAGAGAGGGAGAGAGGGAGGGAGCGAGGGAGAGAGGGAGGGAGCGAGGGAGCGAGGGAGAGAGGGAGGGAGGGAGGGAGGGAGGGAGGGAGGGAGGGAGGGAGGGAGGGAGGGAGGGAGGGAGAGAGAGAGAGAGAGAGAGAGAGAGAGAGAGAGAGAGAGAGAGGGAGGGAGACTTTAATCTGTTTGGCCATCTTGGCCCCATTGTGTCTGCCCTCCTGCTGGCCAAATCTGTCCCATGACGTTGAATTGTTGTATTGATACTGATTATAGTTAATGACATTCTAAATGACTAAAAAAAAAAGACCTACATTGTTACAGAACTGTCTGGCCTTGTGAGTGTGCTGATATGGCTGTAGTACCTAGCAGAATTATATCACTAATCTACTTGCAGAAGTCCAGGCAGTCAACCTATGAAAACGAGGAGGACCTGGCTGTAAAATATAACAACAACTCTGGTATGTTGGTTCTATGGTTAAAACATTTTTAATGGGAAAATGTGTCCAAACTATATATATATATATATATATATAATCATATACTCTCCAATATTAGAGCCCATGTATGTGTGCTTATTATTAGTTTAGTCTACAGCTTTCTCCCTCCCCCTCCCCTCCAGGTTCAGGAGCCAGCTCCCCACCCACGTCTCCATCCTCCCCAACACCCCCATCCACCTCAGGTTGGTGCTCTAGATGCTTCCGTCCGTTTTGACCTATAACCCCCCCCACATCCCCACACACATACACACACCCCTTTCAGCCCGCCTACTGCTGTACTGTACAACCTAATGCTTTATTGAACCTTATTCAGTCACTAGACAAAACCATCAAAACCAATCCCTGTGGGAATGCTGGCTCAGCACACGGTGGATGCTTATTGAGTGTTTGAGCTGACCAGCAGCTCTCTTTCAATGGGAACTGTTTGTGTTGGCTATGGTTGGAGTTGTGGTTAATGTGCTCCCCCTTGTGGTCAAAAAGAGACAGAACATTCGTAAACTGGCACCGGAGCAAACAACTATAACGTCTACTCCCCTTTATTACGCTTGATGTCTGTAAGTCCATGAAGTATGTGATCAAGGATATGACAAGGATAAGATGTTACTGAATGTGTCACCAGGGTTGTACATACATGGGTCTGAGCAGATATTCTATTAATAGCCGGTGTCTTAACATGAGCTGTTTATAATGTAGGTGATGTCATTACTGTATGTCTTATTCCATCCATTTCAAGTTCATCATCATTCCTATTCCTCTCTACGACGTGTCTCTCCATACTGTTGAAGTTGGTCGTTTTGACGCTGTGATTGATTGTACTGCTGAATGTCAAATGAACAATAACCCTCATCTACCTCTCTCTTTTCCTCCCTGTGCTGTCTTCCAAGTAGAGCATGCCCCATTTTGAACATGTTGGGTAAAGTAAATTAAATAAATGATTCCTCTCATTTTTAAAGCTGTGGTATACCCTAGTTTGCAGCCAGTTTCTTTTGCCTGGTACACTGTCAAAGCAGCTCTGCATGCCAGTCTGCAGTCCATTTGTTAATGTTTTCTCACGTTCAAGCTTGTCATTTGCTGTTTAAGAAATATATCACAAATCTTTCTCCATTCTTCTTTACTAACATCAGTGACAACTATTCTTTTAAGCACGAACACCATGGAGGAAGCCAATTTTCATCTTGTCATCATTCTGTTTTGGCTTTGCTTGCTTTGAAAAGGGTGTATACAGCTTTAAAATGTCACAATCTGCAATGATTCTATGAATAACTTTCCCTTCTGTCACCCACCTTCGAGCAATTGTGTTTCAACAGCTGTCACATATAACTGAATCCTAAATCCCTGTGGATTTAGGCTATTCCGTTTTCATTGTAGATTGTGATGTCAATGTCATGGTTGTGTGTGTTTATTAAAGAAATATACCTAAATAATAAGGGTTTTAGCCAGAACATTTGGTCAAACCAATGTAAGAGTATGTAAATGCCATTACTGGATGATGTATTATTCACTATTGTGGCACTGCCTGTTGTAGGATCTACCACAGTGAGGTTAGATGGGTAGTTCACAGGCTGGTTGAATGGACTGTAAATATACTGACATAGACTATTGTGTCTGACCGTTGTGTTCTATCCATGCAGGAGTCTCTCCACCACCCCCGCCTCCTCCACCCCTGGCCCCGCCCCCGCCCCCGGCCAGTGACCCAGGCCAGTCCGTCAACCCCCCACCATCGACTAATGGAGTGACCCGCACCGCTTTGCTTAGCTCCATCCAGACTTTCAGCAAAGGAAAACTGAAGAGGGCTGAGACCTGCGATCGCAGTATCCCCCACATTTAATAAGTACCACTTTGGAGAAAATTTCCGGGTTTCAAAATGGTTTTAGTTTGGTTTAAAACATTTATTTTTATTTTTTTATAATAAAGTTATTCCCTCTCAGATGTAGACTGAAGCAAGGGACTGGATCTTAAATGGCCTGGTCTCAGGTAGGCAGGTTTGGATTGTTTACGGTAACTTCTGGAAGAGGAACTCCTTGGACAAATGTCCATGTTTGAAGTAGATGTTTTCTGATCACCACCTTCCCATGCATTGACTTGAATGTTACTCGCAAAATGTGAGGAAGTCGGTGACGACAGGACCCGCTGGTTTACAGGAGAATCTGACTTGTCGCTATGCGGTTTGCTTGCACATCGCTTCTACTATCGCAATACGACTGCAAGAACTTCTACATGAATTTGGGTGGGACTGTTTGATTTTCAACAAGTTTATCCTGCTTGTGTTTCAAGCATTGGGGTTCTGCACTCAGAAGACTGTTGGGTTGACAGTGTGCCAAATGTATCTATGTGCCTAAAGATATTAGCAGAGTTGTCATGATCACACCGAAGACCAGTTCTCCAACCCTTGATGTTGACTTAAATTGGGAATGAGAATAACTGGAATATTGTGTCATGATTTCGTTCACACAAATGACTACATAACATATACAGCCAATGTTATGGACCATTTCTTGGCAGCACTTTACCTTTTGGGTTGAGAATGATGCTGGACTTAGATAATTGTGAGTAATATACAGGGATAATTTGTAGCGAGTTATCCTATTTACAAAAAGAGGCTTCAATGTCTGCTAATGGCATGATTTGACATTAACAACTCTACCACTGTATCATGTATTGGAGGAAGAGATTATTGAGAGTTTAAAAAGCAAAATTACAATCTGCATTACTGTGTAAAATGTCCACATACTATGTTTTGTACACTCATAATGGCTTGATTACATGTATACTTGTGTTGTTGCAAGTGAGAGTAATGGTAGAAAACCTGTGTTTTATTTTTGAGACATCTGTATTTGGTTTATTTGCACAATATTATGTACTATCAGCATATTTTGCCTGGTTTAATATGTATTTTATGAATGAGCGTTTAAACAGAATATATTTACTTTCAGTTTTTGAAAACTGGTGAGTGACTGAACTGTATTTTTCAGTGAAAGGCAGTTATTATTGATTTGCATAAATCAAATATTTCAATTATGAGCAGACTTTTGATGGGTGGAATATCAAAACCTGTTCCATCATGACCAATCTGCAGAAACTACTAATTGGATTGAACTGTGTTGAAGATGCATAGTTTACCGATGTTGGCACATGGGTGAATACTTTTTGTTTTATGTGTGCTTCTCAACTCATTGTTTTGGAGAAAACTGGGGTATAAAATATAACATGGCAGCAAAGAGTTGGGTATAAATAGCTGAGAGTTGAGTTGAAGATGCACTTTAGGTGGAAAGTGAAATATATTTCTCCAAACATTTTTGGCAGGCACATAAATCCATCCATTGCCATTTGTTGCATTATTTTTTGGCTTTATATGTTCTATACTGCAAGAGGAAAACCTATATTTCTCACCTTGTCCAATTATACTTATTTTATTAAAAATACTGGATTGAAATGTGTGTCTTTGGAATTTTCTTTGCATGTATCTCCTCTTGGTTTCAGCCGTTCTAGAATTTAGGTAGGGCAAGATATTAAAATAAATTTAATCAGACACAGCAATTTTTTAAATTTTGTTTTCCTCTGGCTTTTCAAATACATACATACATACATACATACATACATACATAGAAATTATTTATTAATGTGTTGAGACATAGACGCTGGCTTGCTTGCCCTTGGATTTTGACAGCTCTTCCGCGTCCTCCATCGCAGAGCATTCCCATTGGTTTTCTACAAAAAACACACCCCACACACCACACTAACGTTAGCTCTGATTGGACCAAATCACGATCCTACACAGACACTCGCATTCTGTATCAGAGGACAGGACAAAAATGGCGTCGTTGAGGTGTTTTCTGCGCTCAGGGAGGGTATGCATCAGATTTATTTTAAAACATTAAAATGTGTATAGCTTGTGGTGATTACATGTTGACATGTGCCTTTCTTTTGTATTCCACAGAATGCCGTATCGGTTGTCCTGCGCAGGGAGTTCCACAAAACGTCACCGGCTTCTGTGCAGGTTGCTTTCCAATGTGAAGATGTAGCTTAGAGCTAGCTAGAGTGCTAACCTTCAAAACTATAAAACTCGTACGGACTGAAAATGTAAAGAAGCGATGACAGTGTGACAGTAAATTATATTACTGGTAGGATAGTATGTATTAAAAAAATAAATAATTCAACGATGTCGCCAATGTGGTTGGCCAACCGGGCTGTCAAATCGTTTCAGTCCGGTCAGGACAGACAATACATCTGTAGCTGGCTGTGCCGCGTTTAACATACGTCAGACATCCCAACCTTCAGAGACTCATTTCAGGGAAGTTCCTGGAACTTCCGGGAGACTTGGGATGTCTATTAAGACATCCCAACTCATCTTTATTTTGTTGAACTCATGAAGCTTGGGCTTTGCATCAGTTCTTGTAGATTGACACCGAGAGCGATAGATACGAGGGAAGCGATAAATTCCACTGCCGGAGTAGATGACCTAGATTAATAAACATAGATATTGATATGAACATAAGATTTATGTTCATATCAATATTAGTTATGACATGAAGATGTGAATGGTGTTCATCTTCTTCTCGAACTCAGGTAACAGTCAGAGATGCTCTTAACCAGGCCATGGATGAGGAGCTGGAGCGGGATGAGAGAGTCTTCTTGCTGGGGGAGGAAGTGGCACAGTATGACGGTGCCTACAAGGTGAGCGAATAACATTGACACATTCTCAGGACAATGACTTTGAATCATGCCAATTCACTCTAAGTATCCAGTGGTTAGAGAAATCTTTTTTAGATTTGATGTGATTGTGTTCGTTCTCGGTAACAAATGGCTGCATCTGAACACGTGATTGTCGTTGGGTTAGTTCTGTAGATATTCATAAATTAAGATAGGGTTTCATATAATTCCAGTTGTATGTCAAATGTGTCCTTATCAGTGTTATTTATGATGTGGGTTAACAAACGGTAACTGATAACATCACTCTGAACTGTGAACTCACAGGTGAGCAGGGGGCTGTGGAAGAAGTATGGAGACAAACGCATCATCGACACGCCTATCACAGAGGTAAAAGAAAATGGCGTCTGCTAGATTCGCCACTGTAATGCTTTGTTGGGTTTGTTGTCACTAACTGTCTGACATCCTCCCTGCAGATGGGGTTCACTGGTATTGCAGTCGGGGCTGCAATGGTAAGTCACTCACAAACACAAGGATGTTGTTCCTCCATGTGACCCATCTGTTGATTTGTATGAGTGAAAAAAAGCTTGTCCTTTTTCTATTTCCAGGCAGGACTGAGGCCAATCTGTGAGTTCATGACCTTTAATTTCTCTATGCAAGCCATCGACCAAGTCATCAACTCTGCAGCTAAGACCTACTACATGTCGGCCGGCCGTCAGTCTGTCCCCATCGTGTTCCGGGGGCCTAACGGTGCATCTGCGGGTGTGGCTGCCCAGCATTCCCAGTGCTTCGCAGCCTGGTATGGCCACTGTCCTGGCCTCAAGGTAGTGAGTCCATGGAGCGCTGAAGATGCCAAGGGTCTCCTCAAAGCAGCCATCAGAGATGACAATCCCGGTTAGAATGTTTTTTCTAAGTAGTTATAAACCGTGAGCGGTTTAGAAATTGCCAGTTGAGCTGCTCATACGAGGATGGGATTTGTGTCATATGATTAAGACATTCACATTGTTTCCATGAAACAAGAAAATCAAATCAAACTCTATTATCTCTGAATGTTTTGTCCAGTGGTCTTTCTGGAGAATGAGCTGATGTATGGAGTTGCATTTGAAATGTCAGAGGACGCCCAGTCCAAGGACTTTACGATTCCCATCGGAAAAGCCAAGGTTGAAAGACAAGGTGAGGAAAAAAAGAGAGCAATACATTTCCAATCTTGTCTGATGCTTAAACTCGTATTACTAATCCATTCTTGTTAGTTGACAAGGCTTACATGTGCAATCTTGAGTTATTATCCTGAACAGTTTGTCTCTTTATCCATGCTGCTTGTTGCAGGTACTCACGTCAGTCTCGTGACACATTCCCGGTATGTTAGTCACTGTCTGGACGCTGCTGTCGTCTTGGCCAAAGACGGGATTGAATGTGAGGTAAGAGGGATGCATCGCTATCATCAGCCTCCTCAGTAACATTAGAATTATGAAATTAGTAGAATGAATGAAAACACAACTTTTCCATCTGTAGGTCATTAACCTGCGCACCATCAGACCTCTGGATGTTGAGACCATTGAGGCGAGTGTGATGAAGACCAACCATCTGGTGACGGTGGAGGGCGGATGGCCACAGTTTGGGGTAGGAGCTGAGATTTGCGCCAAGGTCATGGAGGGTAAGTGATTTGACTATTGCCTGTTGATGCAACTGTAGGCGATGCAAATGGTTTGAATGTAAGGCATCGTCCATACATTGTTAATGCAATAAGGTGTTGACTATATGTCCTATACACTGCCTTAAATGGTAGCAGTAAAAACCTTAAATCTGATCATACATTTTTACCATCCCATTTATTGCAGGTCCCGCTTTTAACTACTTGGATGCACCTGCCACTCGAGTGACCGGTGTAGACATCCCAATGCCCTACGCTAAGATTCTGGAAGACAACAGCGTTCCCCAGATTAAAGACATAATCTTTTCAGTGAAAAAGACACTGAATGTTTAATGTTGTCATACTGTATCCATGTTTCCACTCAGTTTCCTTACATTTTCCTCCTTTGCTGTCCATAACAACATACCAGGACATGTGTTCATTTAATTTCTGATTCTTAGATGAAAGGTAAAAAAATACTTGCAACTGTCTAAGGATTGGTTCATTAGACAGTGAAATCAGTGGCTTTGTATTGTAGATATCATTGACCCAAACATAAAAAGCTCAATGAATGGATTATTGTGGGAAACTATTTATTATAGCCTGTATTGTAACAATCCTATGTATATTGTTGCTGTAAATGGCTCTGTTACAGAAATAAACTTCCCATTTTATCACAATATCGAAATGTCTATTAATTGCCATTTTGTCAAGGAATATCGATTAAATATCTTAATCCAACTCCATAATTTATACAGACTAGGTTCAAACTGGACAAAGAGAAAAATATATGCGCATATCAAAAGGAATACTAGCGAAATAAACCCACTGACATTTTTATGCTAAAATCTTGCCTTCAAAATAAAAGCATGACTTGAAATAAGCCGTATAAAAACGTAAAAAAAACAACAAACAAAAAAAAACACCCAGGATCTTTCCCAATTATAACCAGAGCCATTGAAAAGGAAACGTAATTTTTTCAATGGCTTTGATCATTACCATATGTGCAGTGCAAAGTAATTTGGGCAGGGAAAAGTATTTCTTTTTTGTATAAGGATGACTAGACGTCATTAGTCCAGAGACATACTTTATCATTTTGGTTTATAAGTGGGGGTTCCAATGTATGCAATAAATGTAGTAAATTGTCTTATTACTCTCACCTTCCTGAATCCATTTCACACAATGTTTAAGGGACACAAAGGCAATATTCCCAGCTTCACTATTTTAACCCCAATAGTCTTACAATTGTGACAGGTTAAAATTATGTATCCTCATTGGTGTTTTGTTGTGTTTTTCAAGCGTCTGTGTTCTGCGTTTTGCGACCTTTATTTTGAACGTGAAATCAACCGGAAATTAGATTCCAAAATCAGGCTTGCTTCACCCAACCCAAACAGTCTTTATTGTCAAAGCGTTTTATTAGGCTACCTTTGCGCGTCAATATTGGAATATTTATATTACTAGTAGCTATCAAATATTATTAACTATGTTAAGAATGGATAGATAGGTTGCTCTTGAGTTAATCTCAGCTGATTAGAGAACTTGACAGAAAACTGGATGAACACATGCAACACCACGCACAGGCTCAGGTACTGCAGCAGTGAGCACTGTCTGTCTGAGCTAATAATGTTAGCAAGTCCGCAAGCTAGCTACCAAGCCTTGCCAGAGCCGAGCCCATTAATGGCTTAACGATTCATAATATTTATTGTGGCGTGCTACAGTAGCAAAGTACATTGCTACACAACACAAGGGAAACATGGCTTGCTACAAACAACTGTAGAAATGCTTTATTCAATGATCTAGCTCTAGCTTTGATAGGGAACAAGGAAATAGCTACAGTTGATCGCCGGTGGTGATAAAAGGACAGTTGGACATCTGTTTTCTAATGTGTGTTTGCTGATTCGTTTCTGCAGAATGCGTTGCAGTGTTACATTGGCCTGGGTCGAGTGACATTGCGGTTGCATGTGACCGCGTGAAAAGTGTTCGGTGTCATAGAAACCATCCTCTGGCGAAATAGGGGTGACCTGTGCAATACTTCAAATGGAGAATGGAGACTGGCGATATATGGTGAGTCTCAACCAGAGGATGTTCACAACCAAATACTGTGAACAGCTCCTTTTACTAAACTCCATATCAAATACATTTTTCTGTGACTGACCATCTTTTAGTCTTTGGGGTGGTAATTTTGGTTTTACGTACATCCCTAAAAACCCAGTGTAAACCCCCTGTTGTGCAGATGACTGATCCAGTAATGCTGAACGTGGGAGGCTGTTTGTACACCACGTCCCTGTCAACCCTACAGCGCTACCCTGATTCCATGCTGGGTGCCATGTTCCGTGGAGACTTCCCCACCACCAGGGACGCCAAGGGACACTACTTCATCGACCGAGACGGTCCACTCTTCCGCTACGTACTCAACTTTCTCCGCACCTCCGAGCTGACGTTGCCCTTCGACTTCAAGGAGATGGAGCTTCTCCGCAAAGAGGCCGACTTCTACCAGATCGAGCCTCTTATCCAGTGTCTGGGGGACACCAAGCCCCTCTACCCTTTAGACACCTTCGAAGAGGTGGTGGAGCTCTCCAGCACGCGCAAGCTCTCCAAGTACTCCAACCCCGTGGCGGTGATCATCACCCAGCTCACCATCACCACCAAGGTGCACGCTCTTCTGGAGGGGATTTCCAACAGCTTCACCAAGTGGAACAAACACATGATGGACACCAGGGACTTCCAGGTGTCCTTCACCTTCGGGCCGTGCGACTACCACCAGGAGGTGTCTCTGAGGGTGCACCTGGTGGAGTACATCTCCAAGCAGGGCTTCACCATCAGAAACACGCGCGTGCATCACATGAGCGAGCGGGCCAACGAGAACACCGTGGAGCACCACTGGACGTTCTGTCGGCTGGCGCGCAAGGTGGACGACTAGACTGGCTCACCGATTAGTGTCGGGGGGGACAAACAGCTGGGACACACACGCATGCCTCAGACATTCAAATACACCTGTCTGGCACACACATGGACAATGTCTACATGTCATCAGGGTTTCCAGCAGAAAATGTGTTGGTTAAGTTGGTGGGGTTTGCCGGTGAAGCGGGGGGGACGTTTTTCCTCCTATGCGTTTTTCCTCCAATGCGTTTTTCCTCCAATGCGTTTTTCCTCCAATGCGTTTTTCCTCCAATGCGTTTTTCCTCCAATGCGTTCTGCAGAGAAGGGAGACTGGTGTTGGTCACGGTTTGGAATGGAAGGGAGAAAACAGGAGCAACACGGCAGATATTGCTCATTAAAATTAAAAACATTTTTACAACGTAGAAATGGCAGGCGTGTTGCTTAGGCGGCCGACTTAACTGCAAAGTGCTGCGGGAAACCCTGGTGTCATTGTAGTTGTAGTGCCAATACCCAAATAACATTCTATACCTCTATTCACTCCAGTTTAGATGTAGGAGAACTAATCAGTGTGGTGAAAACACTTTCATGGGAAAATATGTACCATACTGGATATTTCTATGATCACTGACAGGTTTTCCGTGGGAATTTGAACATGGTGGTGATTACCACCAACAAGTTGGTCCTCGCTTGAACTTTACTGCATGTGGTACGTGATGATAATGATTATTACACGTATAGTAATTATTGAATGCCTATTTTTCCCCTTCTAAATCCCTTAAGGTCTGAAATTATACTATTTTCCTTTCATCAAATTACGAAGAATAATAATTAAGTCCAAAACGTTATTAAGTGTGTAGTGTAAAGATTTCTCTCTTTATTGGGTAAAATATGTTAAGCTCAAAACACATTATGACTGTAAACCAATGTTTCTAGTAGGATTACATTCTCTTTGTCAGTCCATAGATTTCTATATCAGTTGGAGAGGCCAATACATAAATTAAATAAATATAAAGTCAATGTTTCCTGTGTGAATGGTTGTGAAGTGCTGGACTGATGTTTAAGGTGAAATACTGTGTAACCTATGTTCAACTCAATTGTAATACATATCGGTCTCGGACTCATGGTTTTTGTCCTTGTAAACAACTTGTATAGGACCATTCAGGGACTAATACTGAGAACAGCATAGCCTTATCCTGATAATGCATTGTATGACTCCTCAAAGTAGGTCCAATAACTTTATATATCCCTATTTAAAATAAACTCTTACATGGTTGTGTTTTAAGTTGATCTTATTTTCCAACCTACAGCTGTTGTCCCCCACCCACATTTTATACGCGGTCTACACTCTCCACCCACACAAATCGATTGGCTGTTTCTGCAGCCCCTATGTTCCTGGGATGAGTACTTGTAATCCACCGATGACCAAGTCTGGCTCATTGAAGTCAGTCTTCCACAGAAGTCGTCCACTCAGCAGTCTCACAGTACAACAAGAAAAATCGTCAGGTAATGAACTTTCCATTTTTACTAAATGTACACTTGGGAAAAAATACTTAAGCTATGCTATTAAATGTTTCTTCATTGGTATTGTTTTAGTTTTGGTTGTTGGGGATACGGTGGTATTTGATCATGTTTTGTCTTGTGTATTTATGTTTGTACGTTATGCTGGACCAGAGGTGTCAGTATGAGGATGCTCTTAGGGTTCATCCTGTGCACCATGGTGCATCTGCTGAACTTTGGGACCTGCACTGCAGGTAAGTCAAATGTCTACTCTCTTCTGAGTTAAGATATACAATACATTTACCTTTTTTATGGAGAAAATTGATTTGTGCCACTGTCAAAAGGCCGAACAGCTCTTTTGGCATGGGAAAGATATCCTAGATGAAAACAGAGTAATATGAGAAATCATTAGTTGTCGATGGTTGATACTGAAACAGTTTGACCATTCAAAGCACTTGTTGTGTTTCTGTGGTGGCAAATTGACAGTTAGCTAGTCATTTCTCTGCCAGACTCCTCATGTCTTCACTGCTGGATGTGGTGACATGTCTTGGGCCCGTGGTGTCAGAAATGGGGGAAACTGTCAGCTGGGCAAGGCATCAAAGCCAGGGGCTCCAGGGGTGCTATGTGCTATATCCTGCCTGGCACACAGCACCACCTCGTCTGATAGAAAAGGAAGCAAGCCAGCTGACATGCAGACAAAAATGGTAATAAATCAATTGAAAGCAACAAACAAGAAGGCCTGTGTTTGAGAGATGGGGAAAAAGTGACAGGTCCCTGAAGAGCTTGTATGCGTGTCACATCCTGAATAGGAGGATCCAATGGGTGTCAAGATCACCCCTGTGGCATGGCTGTGGCCCAGAGGGCCTAGCCTGAATCAAGGCTTTAGATACTCTCTGACTGCCCTCCAAACCCCACAGCGCCGTGGCTTTGTCATGATTTGGATCCCCACTCTAGTGGTCTGTGGCTGTTTATAGACTGGGGGTGTTGTAATGGAGCACTTTCAACTGGGAGAAAGGAGAGCGGCCAGATCGCTAGGATACCGGAAACCAGAATGGTGGCTGGGGAGGGCATAGTCAATGCATCCCCACGTTCACCTCTCTATCTGTGGAAGGGTCAGTGACTCTGGGGATGGTCACAGCACCGCACAAAGGCCCCTTTGATTCTCCCCTGCTAAATATGGAAGGGCATTCCTGCCCGGAAAAGAACAACGTCAGCGACTCAGTGATGTCGAGCCAGCAAGAAGTCCGGAAAGACACTTTGACAAAGTCTCAGTGTCACAGGAGAGAAAAGGCTAAAGCATCATTAGCAGTGGCTGCTAGTACTCACTGGATCCATCCGTGGCTTAGAATGGTTACACCCATCAGCTCCATTGCATAGATTAGTGTAATTGATTTGTGTAAATGAAAGACCAATTAATCAAGGGAAGGCTGAATGAATCCATGCTGTTATCAAGTGACCATTAGCGTTCTGATGTTAACTCTCAATTCCACTGCACTTTTTCCTCCTTAGTGAGATCAGAGTTGAGGATCACAACCATTAAGGTAATAGCATATCAATCCTCAAGTGTGTAATTATCCTGCAAAATGTATGAAGAGCAAATCAAAAAGTATGAACAGACCCAGTATAAAGCCTCCTGATGTCTCCTCCTACAGCAAGACCCGTACACCATGTCCAAAGGCTCCCAGCTGGAGGGCTACTGCATGGACCTGCTGTCAGAGCTCTCCAAGAAGCTCGGCTTCAAATACAGCGTTCACCTGGTGAAGGACAACAACTACGGGCGTCAGGATGACAATGGCGACTGGAACGGCATGATCGGAGAGGTGGTGAGAGGGGTGAGGACGCACGTCATTCCACATTCTGCATTTCTACCTAGTCCGCCAGAATCGTTTTGGTTGTATTCTGACAGATTGTGTGATTCATAATGGTCAGCCAGGGCTGCTAAGACGTCATCTTTGTGTGTGTGTGTGTGTGTGTGTGTTTGTGGTATCCGTATAATGTCCCTGCAGGAAGCGGACCTAGCTATAGCTCCCCTGACCCTGACCGCGGCGAGGGAGAAGGCTGTGGCCATGACCAAGCCATTCATGCAGACAGGAATCAGCATTCTGCTGAAGAAGGACATCGTGGAGGAGGCCGGCTTCTTTGACTTCCTGAGTCCCTTCTCAGCAGAGACCTGGGGGGGAATTCTCCTGGCCTACCTGGGAACCTCTGCCTGCATCTTCATTGTAGCCAGGTGGGGCCTTGGTTTGTCTGGTTCTATCCGTCTTGTCTGAGCTTATGATCCAAATTCATGTTTTATTAGACAAGGGGGTCATGTTATGATTGAAGACCTTTATATTTGAAACCTTTCTGGTTGGTGGCTGTGTGACCAGACTGAGCCCATGTGAATGGAGCCAGCCCCAGACAGAGGAGAACAGCTTCACCCTCCTGCACAGCCTGTGGTACACTGCTGGAGCCCTCACCTTACAAGGTCTCAACTATCTTCAACTTATTCTGATATGAGATGATGTTCATGCTTTTGCAAGGCTTCCATTGAAAATCACCACCTAGGTATTATTGATAATTTTCAAAGTTTTTTTTTTTTCATGTTTTTCGGTGCTTTCCTTTGAATGTTTCAGTAGTAGACAGTGGTGCGCTGATGTTCAGTTCTCTGTGATGATGCTCAGGTGCCGGGCCCCACCCTAAGGCTCTGTCAGGACGGGTCATCTGCTGCACCTGGTGGCTGTTTGCTCTCGTGCTCCTGGCCTGCTACTTCTCCAACCTGAGCTCCTCCCAGTCCTCTGACTCCACCTCCCTGTCGGTGAAAGGGTTTGAGGACTTGGCCAACCAGGAAGCGATTGAGTTCGGGACCCTGGCTGGTTCCTCGACCCTAGCCTTCTTCAAGGTGAGGGAACCCTCCCCCCCCCCTCTCCATCTCACTCTACTCACTTATGGCCCCCTCATGCTTACAGGAGTCGACTCGTACATGGCGGTCCACCTCTGTATTTTTTCCCTCCGTCTTCTGCAGAACTCAAACAATCCAGCCTACCGCAGGATCTACGAGCACATGGAGAGAAGCAAGAGTTTTGTCTCGTCCATGGACGAGGGTGTCCGGCGAGCCAGGGAGGGCAACTATGCCTTTATTGGAGAGTCCGTCTCCCTTGACCTGGCCGTGGCCCGCCACTGTGACCTCGTGCGAGCCCACGAGGTCATCGGGATGAGGGGCTACAGTATCGCAGCCACACTAGGTAAGCCCGCTGTCTATGGAATCACCATTCGGACACAGCAGAAATTCAAATAACACCCGTTTCTACTCGATTTGCTCGTCGGTTCCTCTTAGTTAATATATACAGACTTCATTCATGTACGAGGGTACAGGAATGGAAATGAAATCAGGTCAATACATTCCTGTTTGTGTCCTCCTCCAGGCTCTCCCTTACTAAAGAACCTGAGTGTGGCCATCCTGCAGCTGAGTGAGGCTGGGGAGTTGGCCTACCTGCGCAGTAAGTGGTGGGCCAGCAGCTGCGTGACCGACACGGCCAAAGCCTCGGCCCTGCATCCCCACAGCCTCAAGGGGATGTTCCTGATTCTGGGCCTGGGCCTGGGACTGGGGGTCCTGCTGGCTCTCCTGGAGCTCACCTCCAAGACCCGGAGCAGTGCTGGGGAGCAGAGGGTACGAGCCACATGCTGGCGCACATGTACTGTGTGTAATGCCAGGGACGCTTGCGTTTGTCTCCGACTGTGAAACAATTTGGTTAGATGTTCAGGGAGATTGACTCGTTAATATCTGACTCCAATTTAGAAATGTAACCTGTAACTGTAACCTCGAGCGCTAAACAGTTAATAACATGAAACTCGGATGTATAATCCATGTTGAACTACAATCAAATCTCAGATTTCTCAACGACTATCAGGCGAAAAAAGACAAATTTAGCCGTCTAGCTCCATAGACTCCATATAATTTTCCACTCATTGCCTCATGCCGGTGATCACCCCCAGTGGAACTCTGGTGGAACTGCAACCAAATTCGGTACAATGGGGCTTAATGGGGAGTGGACAGGCTCTCTGTAGACAGGCTCTGCTGTGACCCATCAGAAACTGTCACAGCAGTGCCTCTGCAGTCACAGCTTCTGATGGGTCACAGCTTTCGGTGCAACACCCGTTTTCGCTACGTCACTAAGAACCCAAAACTACTAGATCCTGTTCTGCTCAACCCGCGAACGGAACAAACTGGCTACTTACAGTTTAGATGACATACACAGAGTTCACTCAACTAAAACTCTATGCGCTCTAAGACTCGTTTCTGAATCTTGTGTTTTCCACAGAAGTCCTGCTGTACTGTTTTGTCTGATGAACTGAGTCAGCGTCTGAGGAGCAGCAATGTGAACCGGAGCCAGGAGGACAAGGCTTGAGATGCCACACACACACACACACCACTCACCTCCATATAAACACACTAACATGAGACATGCACTTGGATGTTTTCCTATTCAGTAGAGATAGACCTGGGGGTTGATTGTGCTGGTGTACAACTGGAGCAAGTCTATGATAACTCATTCTGAATTATACTGATCTTTCAAAATACATCCTTACTGGGATTTCACCAAGTATTGCTGACCTTCTTTGAGGGATGGACATTAAGAGTTCATTCATTGGGGTGTGGCTGCAAAATAGTGCTCACACATGAGAAATCACACATGAGTCTTAGAACTGAAAATGGAAATACGTCAAAAATAATTTAATGGTTTTTTCGCTGAGATGATGAGTCCCTAACATACTAAATATTGTGTTTTTGTCAATTAACAATACTACAGTTTGTTCAAAGGAAAACATGTAGAAGATCATTTGAATGAGAACCATGTGAATGGTTACTGATACAATTTTCAGTGCTGAATTAGATGCGAGTTAAATACTAAAAAAATAAATATAACACAGTATTAGTTTTGGTGTTGGGTATTCGGTTTCACATCATATAAATTGACATTGTACATTGACCGACTTTTAAACACAGTTTTTATAGAATTGGCATCACACTATTTGAACAGTAACTTAAACAGTAAATTCTTTGGTTCACTTGTTTTGGTCATTACAGATCACATGTATAAACAAAAACATATGTGTATGTGGCTGTAAACTGTACGGCACATTGTCAAAAGAATAAAAAACAGCCTAATAACACCCTTGTATTGTCTTGATTTGTCTACAATGGCCACAATTGCAGATCGATTAAAACATGTTACTACTTCCTTCAAAATAGCTTTAAAAAAATATACAATATATACAATATTTGATGACAGTAATTTGACTGTAAACAGTAATGTACTGTACTGTGTCTGAGATTCCTCCATCCTCGCTGGGTCTAAGAGGCGGCACCCAGCCCCTGCGCTCTGTGGACTGCCTGCTCATTACAGGGTGGAGCGATCTGCAAAGAGAAAGACGGCAGCAGACATCAACAATTTCAACCCCCAGGCCGTTTCACACTGCCACCAACTCAGGATTCCACTGGGACGGTCGCAAAATCTCACCATTGAAAAAGAGAGGCGATTTGCTGCGGATCTCCATCATCTTCTCGTCGAACAGGGCGTTCATCTGCCTCTGCAAGGTGCCGTCCCCCCTGGCCCCGTCCAACGGCACGCGGGAGGGCAGGAGCTCCAGGCTGTCCGTGCTGCCCGCACTGCTGGACTCGCTGTCAGACAGACCCAGTCCGTTGGGTAGAGGCTTCACCTGCTTGGCGTGGCCACCGTGGGGGAGGGTCTGAGGGGGAGGGCCCTGCCAGTGGCCGGCGTGCCTGCGATTGGCTGCGGGGGTGAGGGGCGAGGCAGGCTGTTTACGGGGACAGCTTCGCGAGCGGGCCGTCCTCCGTATGGGGGTGGGGGGCTGCTGGGTGGGGGGCGTCTGCAGAGTCCGTCGGACCCGCAGTGGGGAGGATGGTGCTACCAGGGGCTGGGGGATGGGTTTGGGTTGCTGGGCCTGGCACTCTGGTTGGAGGTTGTGGTCTGATAGGGCCTCGGGCTGTGATGGAGGGTAGGACTGGGGCTGGTGGTGTGGCTGGACCTGGGGCTGTGATTGGGGCTGGTGGTGTGGCTGGACCTGGGGCTGGACTTGGGGCAGGGAAGGAGGCTGTGGCTCAGGTTCAGGCCCACTCAGGACCTCTAACACAGCTGAAACAGACATTGTGCTCGTAGAGTCCCAAGGCTGCTCTCTCTGCTCTCCATCTTTGAACTCCTCAGTCGGTGTTGGCTCGGGCCACTCAAACACCTGATCTGACCCAGGGCTGTCCTGGTGTGACCGCTGGGACGGTGGAGTCCGAGGCTGAGGCCCTGGCTCCGGGCATCTCGTCTGAATGCGTGGACTGTCAACCTGAGAGGAGGACTGAGACGAGTTCTCCAGATCTGCGCTGCCCTCTATAATGCAGTGGGCGGTGGCCTCCCAAGGGTTGGAGGTGGTGGATATCCTGAGAATGCTCCTCCTCGAGAGAGAGTCCTTAATCTGAACCCTGTGAGAGCGCTTCACTGGCTCACTCATCGCCCCGTGGTGGAGGGAGGCCCTGACCGCAGGAGGCACTGCCCTGGAGGACATGCTGCAGTTCCTGCTGTCCTGGGAGAAGGAGTCCAGGTCTTTCGGAAAGCGGACCCCTTCCGAGGAGTGCGTGGAGAAGTCCAGGGACGCCTGCTGCTTCTTATGGCCCTTGGTGTGTTTGGTGGCCTTTTTGATCAGTCCTTTCACAGCATTAGTTGACTTGACCTGCAAAACAAAACACACAAGTTGTGGTTAAGTAACGCACTGAAAACAGAACATCGGTGACCCATATGAAGTGAATGACTTGACAGTTTGCATGCCGTCTATACCAATTGTGTCTTTAAGCATTGTCCTTACTAGGGACACTCGGTTACAAAAGCTCCAATGGAATAGTGAGTAAAGTTATCAATAGTGTGTATTAGATATTACGGAGAGCAACTGGACACAGAAATAAGTGAGAAGCCTCCACCTTTCCTGTGAGGTCATTCACAGCCACGTGGACAAAGATTGATGCCTCCTTGATTCCCTCCAGATAAATGTGGCGATAACCTTCGAAAGGAGATCACCATCCACGTGAATTACTCAGCAAATGTACTCACTCGCAGAAAAATAACGGTAAACACAATAAAAGACATTGATATAATACATTCACATTCAACATGTGTTTAGCACAAGCTTCCGGCCAATCGTATCATCTCTCCAGTCACCTGGCATCATGCTGCTGAAAGCGATGGTCCGCTGTCCAATGAAATCTCGTCCTATTGAGTCGTGATCCCACACCTCGAAACGGACCAGGGCGATCTGGGGCATGTGCACCGTGAAGACCAGTGTCTCCTCCCACATGGGGTTGAACCCTTAAACAGAACACAAATATGTAGCCCAGCACAATGGAGGGCATAACATGGAGTACATAAAAGCTGTTACGCAAGTAACAAGTAATACGTACAATAATGTATATTGGGGTGATTCCATTGAATGTGTTCTCTAAAGAGGTTTTTCCGTGCTCACCATTATCATCCACAACTCTGGTCTGTTCTTTAAAGCAGTCAATGGGCAGACCAATGATTTCCACCTCCACAAACGGATCAATGATCTAGAGCAGCAAGGGAAGATTCCATGATCCATCCAGCACAGACTCCTCATCAACATCCTCCTCCTCCTCATCACACATCCTCCTCCTCCTCATCAACATCCTCCTCCTCCTCATCACACATCCTCCTCCTCCTCATCAACATCCTCCTCCTCATCAACATCCTCCTCATCATCATCACACATCCTCCTCCTCCTCATCACACATCCTCCTCCTCCTCATCAACATCCTCCTCCTCCTCATCAACATCCTCCTCCTCTTCATCAACATCCTCCTCTTCATCAACATCCTCCTCATCATCATCACACATCCTCCTCATCAACATCCTCCTCCTCATCATCACACATCCTCCTCCTCATCATCACACATCCTCCTCCTCATCATCACACATCCTCATCCTCCTCCTCATCAACATCCTCCTCCTTATCAACATCCTCCTCCTCATTAACATCCTCCTCCTCATCAACATCCTCCTCTTCATCAACATCCTCCTCTTCATCAACATCCTCCTCCTCATCAACATCCTCCTCCTCATCAACATCCTCCTCCTCATTAACATCCTCCTCCTCATCAACATCCTCATCATCATCAACATCCTCCTCTTCATCAACATCCTCCTCTTCATCAACATCCTCCTCTTCATCAACATCCTCCTCTTCATCAACATCCTCCTCTTCATCAACATCCTCCTCCTCATCAACATCCTCCTCTTCATCAACATCCTCCTCCTCATCAACATCCTCCTCCTCATCAACATCCTCCTCATCATCATCACACATCCTCCTCCTCCTCATCATCAACATCCTCCTCCTCATCATCACACATCCTCATCCTCCTCCTCATCACACATCCTCCTCCTCATCACATCTTCCTCGTCAACATCCTCCTCCTCCTCCTCCTCATTACACATCTCACCTCCCCTCTGTCCCCCATCATGGAGTCTTGGGGTTTAGGAAGCTGCTGCCCACTGATGATCTTCAGCACCAGCTGGGTCTTCCTCTGGCCTTGAAGCGGGTCCTCTATCATGGGGTTAAAGGCACCTGGAAAGAGACAGCACACAGGAGCCATAAACAGCCATATACCCATTCGCCTCTTCTATGACAGAGATCCTGGTGTGTTGAATCTCCCCTTCAAGGCTTTGAACCACTCATCTTCAATGTCAGGCTCCTGTCGGCTCACAGGCAAAGTCACAGACTGATAATGCATGGTTAAAAGGTTTTCTAAAGACACAATGCATGCTATGTATACTAGCAATGTTATCATCCTCATAGGGTACCAACCTTTACACATGCACTTGGGCTTGAGATTGTATCCACAGTTACCATTGTTCGCAAACTTGGCTCTGTTCAGTTCGAGCATGCGGCCTTCGGTTTGGAAATTCAAAGCAACTGAAAAGGTAATGACAGAACATCTACAATATAAACACTGAAAACTTCGGTGGCAGGTGTTCAACCATGAGCACCCAATTATTTTCACAAAGTTTTCCATCTAGTTCTCCTCCTTGTGCCTTACCCATATGGCATCCTGAGTTCCAGAAAGGCTGAGGGTTGAAGTTGCTGGAGTCCACGCGGTAGTTGGAGGGGTAGACTCTCAGGAGCTGCCGCTGGTTGAAGCGGACCAGCTGGGCGGGCTTCAGCTGCATGATCTGGTTGACGATGCTCTCGTTTAAGGACGACACCTGCCAGCTGGTCATATACGCTGCCGGTCAGGAAGAAGAGGGGACGCGTCACGTATGCATGAGTCCACTCCACATGGAGCGGTGTCATGAAGGAGAACTCTGTGAGTGTTCTAAGAGAGGACTCTATCGCTCCCTCTTACCTTGTGTCTCAATGTCGTGGACACGGACAGACTTGGTGTATTTGACCAGGTCAGACAGGGCCCGGGACAGCCTCATGGTCTTCCTCTTCCTGGTAGAGGCAGACAACCATTTGTTAGGGAACGAGCCAGAGAGGCGTTTAAAGACCTTGACGCTGAAGGTCGTCACTGAGCAGATGTAGGCGAGTGGTGGGTTTACTTGGTGTAGTACACAATCTGTGTCCGTTCCCTGCTGTGGCACTCTTGGTCGACCTCTCCATCAGGCATCAGCCTCTTCTTTACTTTCAATTTATTTTTCCTCTGAAACAAGAGCCTACTGTCAGCTCCTAGCTGACCGCAACTTCCGACACAGAGGGGGAGCTAGAGGGAGGTTTAGGCAAGCCCTCAGGACACAAACGCACAGTGGTTTTGGAGAATTAGACGGCTCACCTTACGCCTGAAGCTGCCCATTAAAGACCTGCTGAAGTTCTTCTTCTTCTTTTTTGCTTCAGCTTCTGTGGTGGCATCTTTCCCATCCTGTAACATACAACAGTTCAGAATTCCCTCTTGGTTGTCACATTTGACATTCTGTTAGACTCCGGAGGGGTGGCTGCACGATGTCTCACATTTGCCCTCTAGAGGTCTTGGGGGATATAAAAGGTATTTACACCAGAAAAGCCCACAGCTTTCTCAGTTTTTGCATCTAACATTATTTTGTTATTGTTTATTTTAGTAACAAAGGCCATATGTGTATGGCCAAACACTTGCACATTTGTATGCGTGTCTGGACAAGTGATCATATTCACTTACTTGAGTGGTACACCCCCTAAAAAACCTCAACCTTCATGTCAAGCTCAGGTAAATGTCTTACTGTATTTGCCCGTATGTCCTCCTCATCCTCATCCTCATCCTCTGCACTGTCTTCATCCGATACATCCCCTTCCTCTGCTTCAGCATCTAGGTTGGCTGGGAGCTTCTTTCCCTTTAGAATAATGGACATCACAATTGCTAGTTAAACCTGAGTAAAATCAAACGTCTCTGACTGAGGTCAAGTTCAAATCATTTACTTCTACATTCTGCAAGTCTGTTGCAAACCAAGATCCCTGATAACTGATATAATCCCCTCACCGATCTTAGATAACAAGATGAAACATTTCTAAAGTTATTAGATCAGAAATTACACCAATGAATGACACCAGGAAGGAAATATGCATTTAGGGTGCTCAAGTGGGGACTATTACACCTTCACCATTTAGAGTGTTCAAGTGGGGACTATTTCACCTTCACCATTTAGAGTGTTCAAGTGGGGACTATTTCACCTTCACCATTTAGAGTGTTCAAGTGGGGACTATTTCACCTTCACCATTTAGAGTGTTCAAGTGGGGACTATTTCACCTTCACCATTTAGAGTGTTCAAGTGGGGACTATTACACCTTCACCATTTAGAGTGTTCAAGTGGGGACTATTTCACCTTCACCAGGACTTTTCCTTTCAGGGTCTCGGGGGAGGGCAGTTTTCTGAACTCGTTCATGTTGACGGAAGTCAGGTCCACCTTGTCCTGCAGCACCTCCTTCAGGTACTGGGCCATCTTCTTCTGCTGTGGCACTGTGCAGTGGTTTTCTATAGACAGGATGACTGGGTACCTGGGAGAGGTTGGCAGGTTATCTGGGTTCTGCTTCTCAGAAACAGAGGCCTAACCCATTACTACAAACTCTGATATGATAGACACATTTGATTTTCACTTCAGGGCTATGATCAATGCTAACGTTCCAATGACTCACTGATTCTTTGTAAAGGCATATTTGTTGATGGTTTCGATGACATCTCTGAAGAGGATCTTAGATGTTAGTGTGTAACCATGGTAGACTATGGGCTCCCCATCAGGTCCATCCCAGCAGTCCACTGACAGAGAAAGATCAAAGAAAAGGAAGTGAAAGAAGGAGAGAGTCCATCACTTATCTGTTCTTGGCACACGAAAAAAACCAACCGGGAACAAACCAGTGCAATCAAGGTGCGAAGTGTTTGTATGTTAAACGCAGTTTGTGCGGTCACAGAAGAACTGCAGTTCCATTGGAGCTTACCCTCCACACAGCGGCAGCCAGCCTGGAGGACGTAGGCGTACATGTCCACCCTGGACTGGGACAGGAACTGGTCCCCTGTCAGGTACGTGTTGTGTGAGGAGGAGATGAAATAGTTGGTCAGAGGCTGGGTCATATCCTGGTTCACATGGTAGTGGTTTGGGTTGAAGATATCTCCTGCTGGACTCCGCATATAGTTGGTGAACCCTGGAGCAGGTTGAACACAAGAAGGTCACTTTTTGTCGTTTTCTTTTGGTTTCCATTTATGGATTGCGACGATGATGCTACAAGGTCTGGTGTAATGATGACACTGATTGGATAACAAAGGGAATACTAGTTAGTAGTTGTTTGTGTATTAGGTACCATCAATCCCCAGGACCTTGTGTTGAAGATGCTCAGGACAGGGCTCAAACTGGCCCACTATTTCCAGACAGTGTTCCCTGGTGATGTTGACCATCTAGTGAACAGAAGGGTGAGACAATCATTCAAATTCTCAATTATTGACCTTTATATGTTTGGTGTCTTTTGTTGAATCCCTTTCTCTTAACTATCAGCTCAGAGAGAAAATGTAAATAAAATATGTTACATTGCAAGACATATTGTACTGACATGAGGCACAGATAACAAAAACATAAAGGCCTTTGTCATAAAGGTCCCGTTTTCTTCACTTGTCTTCGTACAGCACCTACCTTTTGTTCATTCTCCAGGAAGCGTGCCAGGTCATTGAGGTCCATATACTCTTTCTGGTTGCTGTAGGAGATCATGATGAGATGGAGGTCTCTGCGAGTGGACATCCTCTTATAGAAGTTGCAAAACTCCTCAAACGCTAAAGAACCCTGGTTGTCATCCGTGTCTGCCTCCTAGTATAGAATACATATGATTTAATGAAACTAAAAAGTGTCTCAATACATTATTTCCTCATTTTCAGTTTATAATGTAAACTGTTTTATGCAAGATTATTTTCCCTGTTTTCCCTGATTATTTTCCCTGTTAGGGAAAATGCATATTAGGATGGCATATTATGATGCCACTAATCATACTGTGCACGTTTAATTAGGTGTACCATGTTACCTTAAAAACATAACAAAACAAAGAAAGACAACTGACAGTGTTAACGGTCATCCTTCTGGATATCTGTACCACATAGCAGCAGTTTAGGTAATGGAGCCCATGTTGTGTGGTGTATTAGCATGGATTAGGCAGAGGGAAGCTCTGTGCTGAACAAGTTCAATGCAGTATTACAACCTCTGCCATCTGTTCAGGCCTGAGCATATGGTCTGACTGCTTCAGCAGCTCTTCTCTCTATCCCTCCTCCCCTTCTTCTCAACTAACCTGTCCTCTCCCAAGGTATGCCACTAAAACACAGACAAGAAAGGGCATCTGTAACCCTAAGAAGGGATGATTGGAGATCAGGTTGTAAGAGCATGATCGCTTACCCTCTTTGACTTGTCTACCTTTGTGAGCCTTTTTGCTTTTCTTTAATACCAGAATTATAGGTCACTAACAACATTGGTTTGCTTTTAACTTCACTGTTAATTAGGGGAAACGCCAATTCACCCAATCTGAATATCAAATCATTATTTAATATATTTGCATAACATTTTATACCATGCAAATTCCAGGTACCAGTTGCAGGAACACAGACCAGTTCTTTAGACTATGATGACCATCTGAACTGAAGCTCACCGTAAACATCTCCCTGACCTTCTCCTTGGGCAGGTTGACATTCAGTTTGTGGAGAAGCTGCAGGACCTCTCCAATGCTCAGGGTGCCATCTCCATTCTTGTCAGCCTCTGAGAATGTCTGCTGGAGCCATGTGATCTGACTGTCAAGGTTGAATGATGACCATTACCCTGTCAAACCAAGGCATTCATCTATGCTATCGTACAATACATCCCTCACAACACAAAGCATTCCATTCCTGAAGTCATGTAACTGGAAACACTTTACACTAAGGTTACAGTAACTACCATGCATTTACATAGCAAAACCTACAGTAAAATTCAGGGGTGGGTGTATGTGGCAGTTGGAAACAGGCAGTTGAAGGTTGTGGACCAAAAATCCACTCAACCCAGTTGTGCCACATCCACTTACCACTGGAAAGCCCAACCTTAACGTAATGTGTTGCCATGTAATGTATTTATATGTTATAGGCTTTTAATACTTTGTGTGACCATAAAATCCCCTAGGATTTGAAGGATATTGGTCCCGGACACGCTGCCTCCTAGCCAGACTGTCCTCGTCACTGATGCCTGCCATTAGGTACTTCAGACCGGTGATCCAGGTACGTGCCTCGTCCCCACTGGTGGTGACCAGGTCCAGGGACTCCACGTGGCTGCCATGGTAAATACTGAAGCAGCAGTTGGGATCAAAGCGGCTGTCTGCATAACGCTGGAAGATCTCCGACTTCTTTCCCTCGCACACCTCATGGATGGAGTCGATAGTTACTGGACAGGAGAAGAGTCAAAATAGATCCATTCATCAGCTACTGTATCTTGAATTTGTCCAAATTTGTGGAAACTTTTTTTTAGGAAAGACCTAGAATTCAAACGTATACGTTTAGGACTCCACCAGTTAATGGAAACGGCAGGGTGCCGGAGTAGCGTATCTATCCTCTCAATTTTTTTACTGACTTTTGGCTTTGTCATGCTTCCTGGAGGGCCTCCAGCGGATGCAGGACTTGTGCTCGTCCAGGTAGAAGTAGCGCACCAGACCCTTCTTCTTTCCTTTTAACTTTGTCATCTGGGTGCCTGTTTGCATGGTACACATACACCTCTCCACTGCAGAAACACACACAGAATTTGACATCATCAGGCACCTGTTTTTACAGTGTCTCAGCCAGACACTTGACCATCTGAACCGTAACCATAACTGGCTAAAAATACTAACATGGTGAGTGAGCTTTAGAATTTTTTTTTAACCATACTGACAGATGTACTGTACAACTTTCAAATGAAGTTGTCAGTGATTCAACAAACCCTTTTATTTGCGATAATGTGTTCATTTTGTCTTGGAATGTGTTTTGTGATTCTTTGATGTCACGTATGCCTGACCACATGGGTGCGATAGTGGGAGGAGTGGTTAAATAGGGAGCACGGCAGGTAACCTCTGGATGTAATCTGAATTTGAGACATGTGACTCACTCAAGTCTGCATCGTTCAGTCTAATCTTCAGTGATGGTCTACTGTCGCCTATTACCTACTCACACACACTCCATTCCAATTTCACGTAAACAATATATGTGGAAAACACATACCAGTAGGGAAGGTCTATAAATAAGATCTGCATCATTGGTCATAATCACATGAGCACATTACGCAGGCTTGGTAGGTCATGTTTACATGTAAACAAATGTATTTCTGTCTATTTAATTCATTTCACCAAACTAAGATGAACATGAAGAATGTGACAGTGCAGCTCATTAACAATTTCACAATAACTTCTTACCGATCTGACCCAGTCTCCATTTGGGCTGAGCTACTATACTCCCCCCAATCCAGAAGAACTCTTCTGCCAGCCTGGAGATGGAGGTCTTCTGCCACAGTTTGGGGGAGGTCATGATGGACGGGCTGGGGGTCTTGAAGGGGCTGGAAGCTCTCCTCCCTGAGCTGGGGGTGCCCCTGGACAGAGAGGGGGAAAACATCCCCGGGGCCAGGGAGTTGAGGGAGGGAAAGGAGCTCTTGGTGCTGGGGGACAGGGGTCCCCTAGGGGCGGTGACGCTCAGCCCTGAAGACAGAGGTGCCATGTTTGGAGGGGTGTTCATCCCTGCTCGGCTGGTTTAGGTCCCCCCCTGCTGGGAGCTGCTCATGTCACTTCCTGCCCCGTGGTCCAGCGCCTCTCTTCCTCGCCCTCATTAAGTACGACCTGGCTCCAAATCACAGTCAGCACTCCAAAGGACCGTTCACATAACGCAGGGAGAAGGAGTCGATCCGGTCGGTCTTCAGAAGACTACCATGTCCCACAGCAGCCTCGCCAGACACTTTGAATCCACTTTCTCAATGTGTTCATGTCCACAAGCATAAACCAAGAAATGACAATGGAAACACATGTACTTGTACATGTACATGTACATGTACTTACATTGACTCTCTATCCGTTAGGTCGCCATTCCAGTTCCGTGAAGAGTGTTCCTAATTAAGCGGCCATTGGTCCTCAGTGTTTGTAATTCAGTGAGAGAAGACAGGAGGAGTCTGGAACACGTGTCAGTTCTAAATCTTCTTCAAGCTATAATCCTGAGTGGAGGCTGCAGCCTTGCATTTACAGAGGGATTTTCCCGCTACTAATAAGCTCTGGAAGGAAAGAGAGTGGGTCGGGAATAGACAGAGAGTTGGGGCAGTGTAATGACTTGATTTGAAGACTGACTGCCCACAGGTGTTTCTGATCATGATGTGGCCTCTTAAATATAACCCTTCTGTTCCTCAATCAAAATGTTCCTTCTCAACGTTTTTGGAAAGGAAAGAAAAAGGTGCAGTGCTCTCCATTTTTTTTTCCAGAGCTGTAATATCAAAAGAATGGCCAGTGTCCAGAAGGCTGACATTTTGTCCAAATATAGTTTCAAATGAATGTCAGCCTTCTGGACACGGCCATTCATTTGATACTATATCTGGACAAAATGTCAGCGTTCTGTACACGGCCATTTTGTCCAGATATACAGCTCTGAAAAAAGTTGGACCACTGCACCTTTTTTTCTTTTCAATAACGTTAAGTGAGGAACAAAAGGGTTCAACTTGTAGTGGCCACTTAAATTGAACCCTTCAGTTCCTTACTGAAAATGTTCCTTGTCAACGTCTTGTAGAACAAAAATCTGAACAATAGGCCACCATGTTCTGAACGTGAAGTCACTGAAAAACACGTTTATACTGATATTTGAATAAATACAACAGCAAACGTGTAATCCAACATTACTATTTATTACATATATCGGCTAGGCCTATATATGTATATATTTATATTTTTTACTTCAGTCCATTTTCCAGTAGGCTATAACAACCACACCTGGGTGCTTACAACCTCGCAAATCGGTCACTGAAACTTTACTCTAGCATCAGGAAGGGACAAATCTGGATGCCTTGACTTTTGCAACCCTTACAATTCATTTGTTGTCAAACTTGCACTTGCAGTTGTGCAAGTAAGAGAGCAGAGCGGATGGAGAACTAATCAGAAAACAAAGCGCTCTCTTTTTGGAAGATAGGCTACTTACCCAGTCTTGGTGTGCCATAACGGATCGAAAAATTGGCCGTCTAATTGCTAAGACATTTTCAAGAATCATGATCTTGCAAATGGCCATTGCTTATTTAGTCTTCACGTGTATTGTTGGGAACTTTCAGCACCACATGTTCTGTGATCTGATCTGTAGAAGGATAGCAAAATGTCGCTCTATTGAGTAGGCCTACAGACTCATAAAAACATACAAAGAAAGTACGAAAGCAAAGAATTGCTAAACACCCTCATACAAATGGTTGATTTGATTTTAATGGATATCATAGAGGTTTTCCAAGGAAAAAGAAAACATCGAAACAAACGGCAAAACAAAACCCCACTTCCAAAACTACTATTAACAGTATTAACGAATGCAACGCATATTCCCATTACATTGTATCCAACATATGTTCAGTGGGGACATAATAATAAGACATGTAAGTATGTTTTTCTAAAATATCTGTGAGCACCAAAGGTTGAAGACCAGGAGAGATGTCTTATCTATCCTACTTGGGTCTGGAAAGCCAGTAGAGGGGTAGGTACTCAAATATATAATGATTTCATTTGATAATTTTGGTCTGGGTTTAAGTAGATACATCCGCAATCCATAAAACAATGAACATCTCTTTTAGCTCCTATCCGAAGGAAGAAACATATATGGAAATGATGACTATAATAGTAATTTTGTCTTTCTCAAAATGATCACCTATTGTTTAAAAATAATGACCGATAACTTGTCTCTTCTCTATGTTTTACCAATCATTCATTACTTCCATTCAGCCCATTGATTTTAAGCGATGATCAAGGGTGCAATAATCCATCAATTATATCATAATCACAAATATACATTTTCTTTTGGTTTCAAGTAAGATAAAAACTATTACTCATAATAGAATTAAAGTGTAAAGCAAGCAAACTTTCTTATTATTTACAATATCACAAGTGTATTTACAAAATAGAATTGACAAAACAGAACTAACAAAATAGTTGTTAAATGTTGTTCATGTTCTGTTGTAATTTTAACAAAGCAATTGGGAGTAAAATGCACAATGCAATTTGTCTTTATTTTAAAAGTGCAATTCCTTTTCTTAAGTAAAAAAATATATATTCATATTTTGTATATATGTAGAAATGTTGTTCATATAAAGCATATGTTGATTTAAGAGCCCTACAAATCAGAAACAAAAAATGCTTACGGGTTTACAGGCAGCAAATTATTTTGGAATATAAATTATTTTACAGTATTCAATAGAAAATCTGAAATACCGCAATTCCACAAGAAGACAGCCATTATCATAGTTGTTCTATACACAACATCAGATTCACCGGCAACACAATATTTATGACATGGTTTGGTTTCATACACGTCTGATTTTAAAACAAAAGGAGGTTGTGGGCATCATAGTAAAAAGTTACACTTCCATACAATATTCAAGATGAGAATATAAAGATAGTGTCCCCAGATACTTTCGGCTTCCGTCAGCTGAAACAGATCTGGAGGGTTGAGAGAAAGCTGCATGCCTATAGGGTTTACATGGATGTACTGATGGGAGTGGCTGCTACCTGGTACCCTGCTAATCATGCAACATTTCCTTTGAAATCTCCACAACATGTTCAAGAAGCAAACTGATTGAGTCAGTGACAAAGTGGAAAACCTTGGTGGTGTGCTTTCCAGTCGTCTGTAAATGTATATAATATATTACCGTTGAAAAGTGTGTACCGAGATTCTGTGGAGGTGTCGCCCCCTACTGTTCTGTACTTCTGTTCCCTAAATATTCAAGTAATGTTATGGAGCTATAGTTGCACATCTTTAAATAGCTTATATACCAAAATAAAGTCCTTATCCAGCATTGGGGGAGTCAGGAGAGGAGTGTGTCTGTTGTCTTTCAGGAAGATGTCTTTCTCACGGGATTGCAGCTAGCTCTCATGCTCAACCAGACCACTTTCCAGTTCCAGTTGAAGTTCATATATTATCATAATAAATGTCAATTTTCATCATAACAAGATCTTCCAACTTTACTAATACAAAACATGAGACCATCCTCTTGAAATCACTGGGTATTTTTTGCTGAATGAATTTCCCCTTAACAGGAGCTGCACATAATGCAGTGTGTCCTGCAGCCACTACAGTACCGTCTGTCTCTGGAGAGCCCGGCAAAAACGTTTCACCGCGGTCCACAGCATTAGGAAACTCCGTTGGTGTGCTGTGGTTGCGTAAGTCTGAGCGTGTCTCTGTGGGAGTCCAGTCTGTCCTGGCTGTCGTCGGCCTTCTGCAGCTCCAGCTGTGCCTGCAGCTCCTTCACCATCCTCTCCAGGCTCTGCCGGGCCTCTCGCTCCTGCTGCAGCTCCTCCCTCAGCTGCTCGCGGTCCACCTCGGCCCTCTGCAGCAGCACCTGCAGCTCCTCCATCTGCAGAGCACGGGGAACACACGGCTACGGTCAGAGGGGGGCCACACGCACACACATGCAGAGGAACGCGCAGGGGAAGACGGCACTTTCGCTAGCGTTTTTCCCCGTAGCAACCCTGCTCACCTGAGAGGAGTACTTGACTCGCAGGCGCTCGGCCTCGCAGCCACGGTCGCAGACGCGCTGTTGCCTCTCCTTCTCCAGCTCTCTCTTCAGCCGTGTGCGGGACTCCTCCGCCTCCTGGGTCTTCCTCTCCCACTCGGCCCGCAGGCGCTCAATCTCCTTCCTGAGGCCACGCTTGGCCTCCACGGCCTCGCGCAGGCGGCCCTTCTTGGCCACGCGCACAAACTCCAGCTCCTGGAAGGGAACAGGGACAAGGCAGGGTCAGCAGGATGACAGCAAAAAGGAAGCTGTGGTCATGACAAACTTTCCAGCTTTGAAAGTTGGCTTGCTAGCTAGCCATAGGCAAACTTAAATTGCTAACTTGCTGTATACCACATCTAATATATAAGTTGTCTCAACAGTTGACACCCTTGTTCCGGGAATACAATGGTACCTAGGAATGATTTGCTGGACCTGATGTTAGTTTCCTCCAGGATCACAATGACTCTTACTTAATGCTACTTAATTAATCTTGACTTAATGCTCTCGTTGGTTAGCTGTAACTAATTTAAAATTATTGTACTTGCTGTGAAATATTTTCACTGTTGCTTGCTTTTCTACAAGTACACTCTTGCACTTTTTTGAGGTTCATGTTGTTCAATCGTAACTTGTTTGACTGCATGCTCGTATGGTTCTTCCCTTTTGGCACTTTTGGTTTTTCACAATATATGCTTCATGTTTGGCTACCCGCAATGTTTGTGGATATCTCCGTTTTATGATCAGTGACCTATGCACTTTTGTAAAGCTCTCTCTTGGAAGTCGCTTTGGATAAAGCGTCTGCTAAATGAGTAAATGTAAATGTAAACAGTGAAAACACTAGAATAACCTTTTGGCCGAAGACAGTATTGCTTAACTTTACGCTTACTGACCAAACAGCTAACAAATGTGACTGTTTGACCTTGGTTGTTTCGCCCACACCCCAGGGATTCTGAGGACCCAGGTTCCTCTTTCTTGTCTTTGCTCTGTCTCTAAAGTTGAACATCTGTATTAAGTTCCTTTTTTCTTCCTTGCATATTGCGGAGTTCCTCTTTTGATAGACATGAGCTTTTGAACTGATCATGTAACTGTCAAGAACTAACTGGTTCAAAGAGTGCTCAGACAATATCATGCTCAGAGAACCCTTCTATTCCAGACATCATTTTGGCACTGTTTTAGAACTGCTCCTCCTTAATGCAAGAATAAACAGACTCCTCTGACCTCAGACTTTCAACGATGAATGAATTCCACCACAACACAGTGTCACTGTCAAACACCCGGTGTCAAAGTGGCACTACGGTGTCTCTGGGACTAATCACTTCCACATCGAAATAACAGCAACGGATCAGTCCATGAAGTATTCAACCCTAGCTCTTCTTGACGCTTGCTGGGATGTTGAGCTATGGCATAAAGCTTTTGTTGGTTCTTTCTACGTACGTATGCTTGTGTGTCTGTCCACAATGTGCTCCCGTTCTAGCGTGTGCCTACCTGTTCAAGGCTGCGCTTGGCCTGCAGGGCTGCAGCCAGCTTCTCCTCCTGCTTCAGCTTCATCTTCATCACCTCCTGCAGGAACTTCTCCCTGGCCTCCTGGGAGTCCAGGCCCCCATACAGGCTCTGTCTCAGGGCCTCCAGCTCCGGGCAGGGGGGCCCAGGCAGCCAGGCTGGGCCGGGGCCCTCCGTGGGCCTCATGCTGCCTGGGGGCTTCTGGGCCAGGGGCAGAGCTGGGGTCTGGCTCACACTGTTGCAGGCTGGGAGAGATGAGGTCAAGGAGGGGATGGATACTGGGCCTGTGAGACAGACAGAGAGAGGAATAACATAGGTAATGATATAGGAGTCAATATGGATTGATTGATTGATTGAAGTCAAGTTAAAGAACGATAACTCTCTTTCTCCTGTGATCCTAAAACCAGCCTCCAGATGGCAGCCTAACACAGGACGAGACCTATCTCTTTGGCTCGTCAACCCATTCAGTTATGTGTTAAGCCCTTCTTTTAAAGTGATCCTGCTATCTCTGCTAGAGGCTGCAATGGAGACAGACATCAAGTCAGGCTTAGACTGCATTTCTGTGTTTCTGCTCGCTCAATTGGATGGAAGGTTAGGGTTTGGGGTCAAGTTTGTGACGTCTCTTTTCTGTGTTATTAAAGGAAGCAGTCTAGTGCGTGTCCTACTCACAATCCTCACAGTCGTCCACGTCGATCTCCCCATCATCGTCCATCTCCATGTGCTCTTCCACCGCGTTGGCTGGTGGAGGGAGAACAGGTTTGGGGACCGGGGGCACTGGGGCTCTGGAGCTGGCAGGGGTGTCCTTCTCCCTGTCTCTGGTCTGGGTCCCCATGGTCTGGCCCTCTCTGAGGAGGGGGCTGGCCAGAGGAGCTAGCGCTGTGCTGGGAACCACACAGCTCTCCTGGCTGATCTGCTGGCTGGATCTATGGAGGCCAACGAGTGAGACTTTCAGTTCTCCTCTTAAAACAAACAGGAGCTTTTTTGAAAAGGGAGGTTCACTTATGTAGCAACAAACTGCCATGGGATGGGTGAGGTGAGGTTTGGGGGGATCAAAATGAATTCAAAAATGGTTTTGCGAGACAGCCCCTTACCGCTTCGCCTCACTGTGATTGGTGGTTTTGTCCCTCTCGGAGGAAGGGGACCAGGGCCGGAAGGCACACCCTCTCTGTTTCAGCTGGGCTTGTTTCACATCCTGAAAAACCAAGAACAGCTCATTCACCGAGACTGAAGAGCAGCTTAGTAAACAGTCCAATTCCAAATCCATGTCATTCCTTCACTAACTACAACGTTTCTCCCCGCGAAGCGAAGGTGACCCGTCATGACGGGGGTGTACAAGGTCCCCAGAACGAGGACAAAGACCCTCCTGTCAAGGACCCCCGTGACCTTGAAGTTCCACAAATCAGGTTTCACACACTTGCAGAAAGAACATGAGACACAAACCTTGCTGGCAGACTTTGTCAGAGATTGTAACCAGTCGTGCTGTCTGTCGTTGTCGGCTGAGGGAGAAAGCAGCTTGTCCATCTTGGACTTCTTAGCTGGAGCCGGGCTGTGGGACTGTGAAGAGAAGAGATGGAAAGTAAATATGATGTCCTGCCACGAAACATTTACAGGAATAGTACAAATCAACAATATGAGTCAAACGGTCTATATCACACAGTATGTATTTCGATCGGAGAAATGTCTGTGTAACCCCCGACATGGTGTACTTTACAGCATCCCTCAGCCATCATCTCTAAACAGAGCAGAGACCACTGGGTGGTGACCACACTGTGCCCGTCATTCACCCCCGGGCTGTGCCAGGAAAACAAGGCTGGGAGACGGACAAATTGAGAGAGCCAGACAAGAGTTCAAGTGATATGTCTGTGGGAAAGCTCTGTCTGTCTGTCTGTCTGTCTGTCTGTCTGTCTGTCTGTCTGTCTCTGTGTGTGCGTGTGCGTGACTGTCTGCATGTGTGTGTATGTCTGTGTGTGTGTGTGTGTGTCTGGACGCTAGCTGGTCTGGATGGCAGCCAGCAAGGCTACACATGGACCTGCCAGCTTTAGGAGGCGCCATCAGGTACACAGAGAGAGAGAGGGAGAGAGAGAGAGAGAGAGAGAGAGAGAGAGAGAGAGAGGGAGAGAGAGAGGGAGAGAGAGGGAGAGAGACAGAAAGAGAAAGAGAAAGAGAGACAGACAGAGGGAAGCTGAGAGCTCTAAACTCGGACAGACGTTTTGGGGTGAAGCTAACCTCAATACAGGGCATTAACTCACAAAACGTTTCCCTCTCCGCTCTGCTGATGGTGGTGGAGTCAGGAGAGGCTACATGTCTCTGTTTAACACCCCCCCCCCCCTTACACACACACACTCACCAAGTCATATCCAGGAAGTGTGTGTGTGTGTGTGCGAGAGAGACAGAGAGAGAGAGAAAGGGGCCCCCGTGGTGAGACAGTAACTGAGCCCCCCAGCCTCAGGTGTCAGCCTGTCAGGACGGGGCTGTGTTTACCTAGGCGCTGGAGAGACCTGCTCAGACCTGACTTCGATGACAGTCTCCCTTCAGGAATCCCAAACTCTCCACGACTCCCCTCCCTATCTCCCCTCTCCTCAACGGAAAGGGTTACTCACTGTACGCCGCCACCTGCACTACACTGGGTGTACAGCCACGAAGAGTGGGCTTTGCTCAGCAGCATAGTTCGAAGAGGTTCACCTGGAGGTGTGGAAGACAGATTGCTGGGTGATGACTGGCAGCTTGGCTGTTAATGAATCATGTTTGACAGTTCTCACTGAGAGATAAGCAGCAAGCTGCCTGTGTGTGTATGTCTCTGAGTGTGTCGGTGTGTGTGTGTGTGTGTGTGTACGTGTGTCTACCTGTCTGTCTGCCTGTGGTTCTGGCACCGAGGGTGGAGGTGTGAGTCAGGTCTGACACAACATAACAGAGAACCTCCGTTCTAGAAACTTCTGCTTGGGTCGCGTCATATAACCCTACCCTCTCATTTGGCTGGGTCTGCCGGAGCTTGGCTCATAAAGCTATAATCAGACAGCAGTTGTGTTATCACAAGGCCTAAGTGCATCTGGCATGACTGTGGTCGTCTGGACACTCCTCTTATGTCTCTCTGACTCACACACATCACTGCTCAAGTCCCCATGCACACACACACACACACACACACACTCTTATTCACACACTGCAGATGTACACTCACACAGGCCCACAGCGAGGCAGGATGTCTAGCGAGGTTTCCTCTTAAGAGACACTAGCCTAGACCTCCATCTGACACATCGCTCACACAACACACACACACTCTCTGACACACACATGCGCACATCCTCGTTAATCTCTCACCTGTTTTACCAGTGGTTTTTCGACAAACTGCCAAACGGTGAAATCCGAGTCTGTAATTATTGATATGGTTGTCGTTTTCCCAACAAAGGCTGTCTGTGAGTGTGTGTGTGTGTGCGTGTATGTATGTGTTTGACTTTGTGTGTGTATGAATGTGTTTGACTGTATGTGTGTGCTATTTCTGCCCTGAGGTTTGGAGCTACAGGAAGACTGAGGCCCAAAGACAAAACAGATTGGGAGAGCGGGGCCTCCCAGACACCACAAGGGAGCTGCTTGCTAAATCTGACAGGGAGCTCAGCGGAGAGTAGCCCCACCGGAGCCACACACACTTCCCTCCTCACCACACCAGACATAACACGCTCCTTCTCACACACAGCCAAACACACACACGCACACAAACACACACTTACATGAGCACGCACGGATACGCGCACACACAAAACACTGACACCCACACTATACACTGCCGGTCTCGTGCTTGCTGGGCACAGGATAGAGCCCTCACTGTCTCCAACGTGCTTCAGGCTGTTTCAGTTTACTGGAGGAGAGAGGGAGGGAAAGAGTGAGGGTTGAAAATCAGGGAGAGGGAAGGAGACTTCCTCTTAGGAGTTTGCTTTGGCTGGGGCCCCTGTGGGAACGAAGTTTCGGAGTGAGAAGGGGCGGGTCTGGAAGGGGTGGGGGGGGGGGGGGAGGAAGCTCGGAGCTGGAGGAATGTCTGCTTGAAGGCCAAGTACAGGCTCCTCTTAAAAGAGACTTAGCCCATTCATGCGTTGCCCTTTTCAACTCGCCGCTATTGTGTGATGGCTCTCTAAGGAGCCCCGTAATGAGGGAAGGTTTCAAAGTGGAGCCGGGGGCTAAACAGGGCGGGGCTACGCGGAGGCTGAAAGCTGACATGCTTTCTCCTGGAATGACACTCCTGTAATGACACGGCCATTCAGGGAAAAGGGCCGTGTGCAACCACGACCAGAACAGACAACCCTCACCCTAACACAACCGGTCATATTACGGTCATACTACTGTCATGCCATGGATAACATTCTGGTCAGGTTATTGTCAATGGAGGCCGAGCACAATGGAGTGGGTGAAGAACATGTTTACTTCCTTGCGTCGGCCAGCTTTGAGTGTGCTGAACTCTCCCACTCCTCTACACGCTGACACAAGAGGCCTCCACCCCACCAAGCTGGCCCACGGCTGCCAGCGAGACCGAAATAGTCGTCCCTGGCCGAGTTTCCCCAGGCAACCGTCACACAATACCACTGCATGCCGGATGGCGTGGCGTTCCCAAAAGTGCCCCGGCAACGAGACACAACAGTTTCACGTTTCAGACTCCTTCCCCTGTGATAAAGCTCGAGAGTGTATTCCCCAGCTCTGAATAGGCTTTGCAGGACACTGTCTCACTCAAGGGCACACACACACACACGCACATACACACACACACACACGCACATACATACCAACTGGCCATGCTCAGTCCAAGGCTACCAGCATCAGTGGGAAGTGGGCTGGGGTGGCAAAGGAGGGGGGTATAGCAGGCTGCAGGCTGTGGCCTCGCAAGTTTGCCTCAATGATCCCTTGTTTGGTTATCTAAAACCTATATGACTTCACCCATGCTTGGCTGAGCTGACCAGTCCCCTAAGAGTCTTTCCTCAACCCGAACCATCCCTTTTATGCATCATTAAAATGGCCGCCCTTCAAAATGGCCGCCACTGGAAGACCGTTGGGAGAATACACAGAGACGATGAGCCTCTGGAATTCAACCTCAGAGCCATAGTAACAGTGGTCTGGTCTGGTCTGGGCTGGTCTGGTCTGCCACACGAACAGTCTTAACGCAAAGCAAGGCTGATTGGATTGTCCTAATTGTCTTTGGGATTGAGATGGAAGTCTGGGCTGAGCAGGTCTGTTCTCATGGAGCAGAGAGCATCAGAGCCTTTCCCCCGACATGTCCCCTTTAGCCTGAGATCAGGGGATGGGCTATGAATACTGTCGCATGTCCCGCAGCTCTCCCTCCACACGCCTCCCCCACCACAACGAGGAAACTGAACCACGTCTGCATAGATGTGGCTGCTACCACAGTGGCAACACACAGCTGCCTCTGCATCTGACTCTTACCTAGTGGATTTCCCTCACAATCATCTGTTCCCTCATTTGATCCTCCACAGCACAGAGGGTCATCCACAGCACAGAGGGTCATCCACAGCACAGAGGGTCATCCAAAGCACAGAGGGTCATCCACAGCACAGAGGGTCATCCACAGCACAGAGGGTCATCCACAGCACAGAGGGTCATCCACAGCACAGAGGGTCATCCACAGCACAGAGGGTCATCCACAGCACAGAGGGTCATCCACAGCACAGAGGGTCATCCACAGCACAGAGGGTCATCCACAGCACAGAGGGTCATCCACAGCACAGAGGGTCATCCACAGCGTGAGTTGTGTAACCCCACACAAGAGCCAAATGAAGGCCGATGCACAGATCTGGTTGTTCATGTTGTCATCTGCGTCGATCCGACAAACCTCGTATCTCTCTCCCGGGCGAGGTGAGACATAGCAACGGACTGTTAACACTGAGCGGAGGGAGCAAATTCAATTGAGGGCCAATATGGCCACTAAAACATCGCATGGCCACGTTTTCTCTACGGTTTTCTGCCGGACCCATAAAGAGGGCCGGAGTAGCGGGCGTGAGGGGATGTAAACAGACCATGATCTCACCGAGGGGATGTGGGGGGCAGGCTGTGTGGAGGTGTGACCCCTCCACTAAGCACCACAGACCCAGAAATACCAGCTCCAGATTACACGTTATTACCGCGAGCGTGCCTGCACCTATCTCCGGACATGAGACTGCGTGTGTGCGTCTGGGAAGGCGTGTATATTTAGGCAGCCGCCCCACCACATTCTCAGGGTGCTTTTAGGGAAGCGCCTAAGCGGCTCTGGTGGACTTGGCCAGTTGTACGGACGGCCAAGCTGGGCTGTGTGGTCTATATGTGGGATGTACAGCGTTCCATATGGCCAATTAGGCCACACAGTACCGACACGCAAAGACGGGCATAGACATACACTTGCTCACAAACACACACACGCATACTCATACACGCACGCTAACCACACATGCACGCTAACCACACAATGTCTTTTTTCTGCTCCTATTCACATTTAGCACAGTTGCAATGAGGGAGCAGCTGCAGAGCTAAGCGGGAGGCCGAAGGGTGTGAAGGTGAGAGACAGATAGAGGGGGGGGGGGGGGACAGAAAGAGGAGGAGAGGGAGAAAGCGAGAGACGGAGGGAGGGAGGGAGGGAGAGGCAGGGATAGAGACAGCAGAAAGGCAGAGGCACAGAGTAAGGGAGATAGACACACAAAGCGAGAGAGAGAGAGAGAGAGAGAGAGAGAGAGAGAGAGAGAGAGAGAGAAGGAGAGAGATAGCGAGAGAGAGAGAGAGAGAGAGAGAGAGAGAGAGAGAGAGGGAGGACACATCGACCATATTAGGACCCCTCGTTTTCATCTGTCTGCTCGTCTGCATAATGTCGGCCGCCAGCAAGTCCACTTCAGATTAGCCAATGGCTGTTGGCCTGCTGTAGCTGTTAGCCCACTGCTTCATGAGACAGTAAGTCCTGGACCGCCTCCGTTGAAATCCCACAGATTAGTGCTAATGCCCCAGCCAAGAAGGCTGAAAGACGATTTAAATATCACTGGATAACCTCTCAGCAACCCAAACAGTATCGCCTCCAAGTACACACACCATCCTATCACACACACACAGACCATAATATCACCAACGCACACATGTAAACACCATTAAATCACACACACACTGTGGTATCACACATACACTGTATCTAGCTCTGGCCCACGGAGACTGTGTGATTGATGTGGCTGTCAGCCAAGCAGATCCTGTCTTACAAGTTTACTAAGAGCAACGATTGGATGAAAGGAATCCTTCTTCGTCAACAGAGCCCAGGCACACGGAGGGTGAGCCGAGCGTGGGCAGGGGGAGAGGGTAGCCGCGGGTCCACCTGGTCAGCTGACCCCCGCGCTGGCTGGGCCTGGTAAACTGAGACACATGACCACATGCCTGCAAACAGAAGGGCTTGGCGAGGGCGAAGGCGGGGGCGGGGGGGGGGGGGTTGGGGGTGAGGGGAAGGGGTTCAGTGGGGTGGGGGCAGGTGGCAGGTTTATTTGGGCAGATGAAAAAGGGATGAATACCAGGGAGAGGTTACGAGGTGTGTGAGGGGGCAGGGGGGAGGGAGGGGGAGGGAGGGGGAGATGAGGGTGTGGGGGGGTGGGCCATAAAGCTGAGGTGAAGTTAGGGTCAGTGGCCGGTGTCCCCTGTGATGTCACGTCACTGACACAGTGTCTGTCCTGGGAACTGGCAGGGGAGGTCACTAGCTGCGGCGAGGTGATAAATCCACGGCTGTTTTTATAGATGGTCGTTCTGACTCCTCTGTCTCTGCTCCAAAGCAGACTACCCAGGCACACCGGGCCTGGCAGATAGGCTAATATGCACTAAATACACAACTACCTTTAATCAGCGCTGATGCTAACATGGCTAATTCCCTTTAGCCCTGATGAATCCCTTGGTTTGTATGTTTTGACACTAGAGGATGTTGTTGCTGGTGGGCCTGTCTCTGTGTGTGTGTTTGATTTGGTGTACATACATGTGAGAGTACACCCCAGACTATTACTCTTCTCATGTAAAACCACTAAACCTTGAGTTCCGTTTGGGGTGAGACTATGTGGTGGTGGGTAGAAGTGCTAATGGCTTCATTCAGAATGAGAGGAAGCATTAGGAAACAGAGCACCTTTGCTAAAAGCACTAAGAAGCCCTAGCATGTGCCTGAATAGAACTAAATCACTGGGGAGAAAAAGAGTGGATTTCTGCTCTCAGTTACAAAGAAACTGCAGAGAAATATTCCAAACTGCATCCGGTTTAACATTCACTTATGTCCCTCCTCCACGATGGACCAGCAGGAACATATCCTCTCTCTCTTTCTCTCTCACCTTTCCAATCGGCCTCTTTCTGTGCGTAATATTCGACTGGAGATCAAACAGCATTTCACTTGTTTGCACTTGTTCACGACATCCCCCGCGAGGGAAACACGAGATAAAAACACCCACAACATCCGCTCTTCAGATCCTACATTCCAGCCTTCAACATTTTGGCTTTCCTTTTCCTCCTCCTCCTCCTCCTCCTCCTCTTCCTCTTTCTCTATTCACAGGAAAACATATCTGCTTACGTGGGAGATTTGGGTGAGAGGGCCTGGTCTCCCCAGCCTCCAAAAATGGAGGGAGGTGGGAGGGTAGAGGAAGGGAACACGGAGCTAGGCAGCGCCGGCTGAAGCCAGAGCAGCTCTCCCTCTGCCCCGTGACCCTGAGTCGAGCTGGAAGCCGTCTCTTTTCCTTTCTGGATGGTTTTACAGGGGTTCTTCGGAATTCTTCTGAGTTTCTCACCATAGCAACGCCACAACAGTGGAGCGTGACTCGGCGTTGACTCAACGACCAGAACTGAACATCTTAGGGGCCAAGGTTCTCCTTTCCTCCCCACTTCCTCAGACAGAGACAGATCTCCTGCAGAGGCCGACTGGATGAGCGCATGGAGCATGAATGCAGACACATGTTGAAATAACTCCGCGCACATGTGGTGCCCTGGCCTGGGTGTCTGGCACTCCGAGGGGAGTGCAGGAGGGCTTATCTCCCGCTGTGCCACAGGTGCAGACGAGAGAGATGGATGGCTGTTTGTCCAAAGGAGGTGAACCGCATCCCGTCGGTCAGAGTAGAAAAGAGGAGAGCAGAACGAAGGAGAGCGCAGGGCTCGTAGAACAGGGCTCGTTGTGGGCTGGACTGACATGACAGATAACGCTGACCCGAGGGGAACGTGGACCGTTAGAGACAGACCGCCTAGCTTAGGGTAGCCCAGAGCACGGCACAACACACAAACACGTCAATGGGTTATATAAATGCATCCCATCTCTGGATGTCTCTCTCTCTCCCTCTCTGGCACTTTGTTGACCCTAATGCAGTAGCGGATGAAGGCAGGCAGGCAGTCTGACAGGCAGGCAGGCAGGCAGGCAGACAGAGAAGCAGACAGACAGGCAAGCAGCCAGGCAGGCCTGAGGACAGAGCCTGGTGTGATCATGTAATCCCCATAGCCTCCCCTGGCCTCTCTCTAGCAGCAAATCCCCTTGACCCCACCCGGCGGAGCGCTCAGCGCTGACCACAGATGGACACCGAGCGTCTCCACGGCACAATCACACACCCCTCTCCAGCGTTGGGCCTGCTGTACAGGAGGGCTACAGAGGGCACAGTCGGCACAGCTTTACTAGGAGTGAAGTCGGTTTGTACCGCCACTGGGAAATGGATCCCCTTTTTTATGACAGGATTATTAGAATAAAAGAAATGGGAATTTGCTGGTTGGTTTAATCTCACGCCCACATCGTTAAGTTCGAGGATGATAAATGAACAAGCGGTGGATTCTAGTCCAATTCCGTTCAATGCCACCTTTTCAAATCCCTAAGACTATAATGCACTGTGTTGGGGGAAGGCGGAGTAGGAATATGGTAGCATTGCTCTTCTGTAAGCCTTCTACCTCTTCCTCCTCCTCTCTCCCTCCCACCCGTCTCTGAATCATGCTCATCACTTAGCACGCCGGCAGAGGATTTAGCGAGCCGTGTGCTGATTGGTGAGCAGACAACCCCTGTGTTCCTCTTGTCTCGACTAGTTAGGACTGTTCCTGAGAACACGGTGCGCGTCTGCTGAAGTGTAACTCAAGACCACACGACGCAGCCCCGGGTTCTTCAGCTGCTCTCTGAGACAGCTGGAAGATACATGTGTGGTGTGTGTGTGTGTGCGTGTAGTGTGTTCGTAAGCAAAACATGGAATCAAGCTCAATTATCTTTTTACTTGATGCATGTAAGGTCATAGCACTGGGGCATGGTACGCTTCCAACTCCCTCACTCGCTGGCTCTCTAGCCCTCTCCCTCTCTCTCTCCTTCTCTCCCTCTCTCTCTCGCCCTCTTTTTCTGGTAGTCTGCCACAGGGAGGGGAGGCCCGGCGCAGGAACTCAATAATAACTTTCAGCAGTCTAGCCAGGAGGCTGGGGGCCCAGACTGTGGCTGTTCTCGGCTGCTTCCTGCACTCCCTCCTCTCGGCCCCACGCTCCTCCCCTCTCCGCTTCCCTTTGCCTCTCCTCTCCTCCCTTCCCTCGTTCTCCCAGTCTGCTCGTGTCTGTGGGCGCTCAGCGGGACTGATGCATACTGCAGACAGGCCGAGCGCTCTTAAAGAGACACACACGCTAACACATTTTTCTCCTCTTAATCACTGCAGTGAAGGCAGTGGAGACGGAGAGCGAGGGGCCAGAGGCGGTTCTTTCCACCCTCTCACTGGAAGGATCATCTCTGTCTTTCTTCTTCCTCTTTCTTTCGTTCTTTCTTTTTCCTGTTAGGCTCGCCGCCTTGAGCGAAGCGAGACAAACCCAGATACGCGAAGAGGCTTTCAGAGCTTCTAGGGCCGGATTCTTCCACTGCAGCACAGCATCTGGGGGGGGGGGGGGGGGGTGGTGGTGGTGGGAGGGGGAATGGGGAGGGGGGGCGGGGGAGTCATTGATGCTGTTCTCTACACAGCAGGGAAGGGGCTTGTCAAGTGCAATCTGCGGTCTTGGCCATGAATTTTTTTTTGATGCCATTCTTATGATAATCGCCAGGGACAATCCAATAAACCTAATAAGGGCGACCTCAAACGACGGCCACCGCTCTTGGGTACGCCAACACTACAATCTGTGCGTCCCTTAAGAAATCAGGAATGTGCGTTATTGTTCAGGACATTTTACAGAGCTCTATCACGCTAATTAATAGCGACTGGATTCGCAACCCTCTTCACTCCACAAACACGACAATGCCGGAGGCTGTTGGGAACAGGCGTGGTCTATCTGGTACAGGACGTCTCATTGAGAAAGTCAACTAGTCTGATCTCAAAGCTCTTTTTGAAAAATACCACAACTGAGGCGAGAGAGCACAACATCACTTCTCCAGACAGTTGACACCTGGAATTCCAAACAAACCACGAAAAACGAGCAAAACATCGAGAGCAAACATCCCGCAGCGAGATGCGAGCGGCGTGCCGCTGACAGACCAGCGGAGTCCGAGCAGCTGGAACCGGTACGTCGAAAGGAAACGATTAAAAATGTAACAGGGTTGAGTGACAGAAACCTACATGGGTGTGCCTGGCAAAAACACGCTCTCATTCTTCTGCTGTCAGCACTTTGCTCCTCGGGAGAATGCAGGCCGAGGTCGCGAAACCCAACCCCAGACAGACGAGGTAGAGAGCGAGGTCACGGCGCAGCCAAACTCGCCTGACACATCACCCCGCGCTCAAAGACGGGAGGAAGGGGGACACACACCTTGGATATTGTGAGAATGCGAAAGAGAGAGAGAGAGAGCTGGAAATACAGGTAATCTCATCACCATAAACATAGAAGAAGAAAAAAGAGATGGACTGAGGAAGAGAGAGAGGAGGGGCAGGGGGCGGAGGGAACAACAAACCATCCTGAAGAATGATCTCAGATGAAGCCGTGGCCTGGGCGAGGAGACCGGCTTGAAGGGGTTAACCTATCTGGGCTGTCTGCAGGCTGGGCCCCAGCTCACCAAGTCTCTACGGGAGGTATCAGTACCAGAGTCAGCAGGCTAGACAAGCATGGTGAAACCAGAACCCCAGCACTGCTTTGGAAAACCAATAAGCAGCACAGCTTCCAGCCTCCACCCAGGCTAGCCTCTGAACCTCCATCCGCATCCCAGCCTCTAGAGTCCAGTCTGCCAGACTCCAGTCTACATCCAGATAACAGCGTCGAGTCTCCAGTCCCCTGGCCTCCACCTCCAGCCTCCCTCAGCCCAGACAGATGGTCTTCAGCCTGGACATCCAGACCGGGGGTCAGCACAACACAGGAAGCACCTCCAGATGATCTCCTCTTGTCATCGCTCAAACATCTCCTGGAGAACGGCCTTTCTTTCCATGCGTGTAGGATTCCGCCAGTGTGCCGTTTAACGATGAAACGCACACACGGATTCACACTTTGTCACACACACACACACATACATGCACTTTACAAGATATTCTCCTTGGGATGGAGAGAACCAGACCTAGCCTTCTGAATCCCAGACATCTGCCTCTTACTCAACAAAGCACAGGGAGCTTGGCGAGGGTGACACATACCCAAATAACACTGAGCCATTGAATCATCAGTGTTTATGCCGCCACATCATTCGGCACCATCTGTGAAGCTCTCAGGTCTGTAACTCTGCATGGCGGAGCTAGTTAGCCGCCGCACGGCGAGAACAACACTCCCAGCGCCGCACTCTCTGTCAAACGTTTTGGGGGGATGAAACGCTCGCTGGCACTAACTTGGCAGTCTCCAACTCACCCCTTCCGGCTCCAAACGTCATTTCACCCCCCCCCCCCCCGCCGCCCTTTTCAAAAGAAAACACATACACCTTACAAGGCGCATTTCCAGAGGAAGAAGAGAAAGAAAAAGGGGAGAAAAAGAGGAAGAAAAGACAATGAACTTCTGACCCGTCATTCAGACAGAGGAGGAAGCTCAGAGACTCGGGGGGCAACTGGAGTCCACCTCCCGGTCGCCCCCATCCCACCCTCCCTCCCTCTCCCTCCCCCTCTTCTCTCATCTCACCCTGGCATCCCATTAAGCAGATCTACAGCCCTCCAGCCTCCCTTTATTTTATGACAGCCAGATGGCGGAGGGGGGGGCAGGGGGGAGGGGGGGGGCGTGGCGTGCTCGCCTCTGGACGTGCCCCCTCAGTCTAGTAAAACCAGCTGACCTCGGCCATGTAAAAACGGTCATCTATGAAAAGGGCGCTTCGGAACCAAGTGCACAAATATGGCCGCCACTGAAACAATCGACACCCTCTCATCTCCCTGAGAGCTCCCCTGGTGTTGTTTTCTTTTTATGGGCGAGGAGCTGAACTGAGTGAACAACACACACACACCCCCCCAGCACACACACACACACACACAGGTCATGCTATATGCAGAGAGGTGAGGGGGAGGTGGGGGGGCTCTCTCTAACCCCCACCCAGGTACCACTTTATAAGGGAGGGTTTTTTATTGCGTGCCTTTGGGTGTGAATACACCCCCTCCCCCCTCCCCCCGCCCCCCCTCTCAGGTCGGGCCTGGAGACCGCGGTCTGGCCCTCGTCACTCGCACTTCGTTTGGCCAGGTCCTGTTCCAGAGCTGAGCTCACCTAAAACAAACACTCCCTCCTGCCAGCACACGGCAGCCAGACAAGAACCAGAGTCATCGGAGGGACTAGTTAATGAGGAAATTGAGAAACAGGGGCATATTTGATACTGATAAAAGCCCCTGATAAGCAATTGCAGAATGTAGCGCCCAGTAAGCCAGAATCCTTTCAGTCTCCTTGTGTCTGGCATCAACAAACTGCCGTATGAAGCAAGAAACTAAAAGCTAAAAGCTGGTGAGCTCTAACTGTGTTGATAAGAAGGTTGAGTGGTACTGTCTGACTGTAGTAAGGGGGTCAAAAGGCCAAGGATCCTCTCAAAAGAGAAGGGGCAGGTTCAATCAATGGCTTCCTTTTATTGCTAATCAATTAAAGTGATCATCTGTTCTTCGAATAACAACCACCCCACCTCCCTTCACCACTGCCCCCGGCTCACCTCCGATGCCCCCTCCTCTCTCCTCTCTCCTTTATTTGTTCTACCGGTCGGAAACCAACGTTTATGTCCTGCAATTCAACCTGACCTCTGGGCAACCCCCTGCCCTGGCTGGCTCGGCCATTAGGCTAGCTGTTACTGGAGGCTATTTAGAGTGATAAAAGTTTACTGTCTCCAGCCACTCTGCTGCGGCTTGCTAGCCTCAATCCCCGACCTCTCTCGCTCTTTCTCTCTCTCTCTCTCTCTCTCTCTCTCTCTCTCTCTCTCTCACACACACACACACACACACACACACACACACACACACACACACACACACACACAGCAGTTGGCTTACTTGGCATTTGGTCAATACACAAACAATCTCCATGTTTTATTGCAAGGGCTCATCCAGCTACAAACTGTATGCCGGTTAAACATGTTAAGTTGGAGTTTAGAGGGGAATACAGAGCTTAACATGTGTGGGATTCATCTTGTAAAGGAGCTGAATTCCAAGAGCCACTATCCCACACGCCGACACAAACACATGCCCACGCGCACACGCACACACCCCGACGGGGTGGGCAACAATATGTTCCTCCATAGCTGCGAGAGGAGGAGAGCAACTGCAGGCAGCCAAGCTAAGTGCAGCCTCAGCACCTGTCCTCGCACTCGCCACGTTCCAAGTGTGAGAACAAAGCTAGCAGGGAGTGGAACAAGGCTAGGCTGCTGCAGACAAAATGAGGACAGTACAGTAGCGTCAAGTAGAGTAGAGTACAGTAGAGAGCTGCCCTCAATTTGGATCCGGGGCAGTCTGCTGCAGTCTTGGAAGGGATGCACTCCTCTCCAGGGGCGACCCAAACAACTTGCATCCCTCTCTCCCTACATCCCCCCTCCCTCTCTCTCTACATCCCCCCTCTCTCTGTCCCTACATCCCCCCTCTCTCCCTACATCCTCCCATCCCTCTCTCCCTATATCCCCCCTCCCTCTCTCCCTACATCCCCCCTCCCTCTCTCCCTACATCCCCCCTCCCTCTCTCCCTACATCCTCCCATCTCTCTCTCCCTACATCCCCCCTCCCTCTCTCCCTACATCCCCCCTCCCTCTCTCCCTACATCCCCCATCCCTCTCTCCCTACATCCCCCCTCCCTCTCTCCCTACATCCCCCCTCCCTCTCTCCCTACATCCCCCCTCCCTCTCTCCCTACATCCACCCATCCCTCTGTCCTAACCAGCCTAACCAGGCTTGGCTACCTCTTTGCTCACACATCACAGGCAGCAAATCTTTGTTTTAAAACATTTGTTTTTAAAAACCTAGATCCAACTGCAACAGATACCAAACTCAAGTAGTGATGCAGAAACCACAGTTAAAAACTGATACTGGAAAGTAATCAAATGACATCAGGCCAAGCAGGTATTTATCCATGTTGAAACATACAACTAGACTACCTGCTAATAGAAATTCCTAGGAAATGAAGATGTTCTGCCACAGAGATCCAGCATGTGAATGAGTTGGTCTTTTCCGTGGATGTTTGGTCATGGCTGTTTTTGCAGCTGCTGATTGGCTTCATGTCTGTATTGGTCTATACCTATCCCCACCTCAAGCCCAGCAGAACCCAGAACATCATATGTTTTCACTCAAGCCACAGGGTGGAAATGACCTCAATGCAGTAAAAGATGACAGGGGAGCTCGCTAGCACTGCTCACCAGATGTGAGTAAGGAGAGAGAGAGAGAGAGACAGAGAGAGAGAGAGAGAGAGAGAGACAGAGAGAGAGACAGAGAGAGAGACAGAGAGAGAGAGAGAGAGAGAGAGAGAGAGAGACAGAGAGAGAGACGGGGCAGGGGGAGGGGCAGGGGGAGGGGCCGTTCGCCTGCAGAACAGACTGTAAACCCCTGAGGAGATGTGTGATTGAGGGCCCCCGAGTTCCAGAGTTTCCTGGTCTATCTCAACAGCGCTCTCAGCAGCAGGGAGGACATAACCTGTTGGCCTGGTCACACACACACACACACACACACTTCTTCATACCTGCCTGGCAAACACGCTCACACAGACACACAGAGACCCCCCCCCCCCCAAGCCCCCATCCCCCCAGACACACACACACACACACACACATCCAAGACAGCTTTCAGTGCGCTCTCCACCTGCACCTGTCAACCACACAAAGCAACTTCCACCCACTGTGTCCGGCCGAGAGCCTTCATCCCATTTAGGACGAGCCTGCACCACAACAAAGGCGGCGTGATGAGGCAGGCGGGCTGAAGGGCGGGCCAGCTAATCCTTCTGGAGGGGCTCATTCTGGCTGCAGCCGCGTGTACAGTGGAGCGGCTGAAAGGGGGACGAATTGAATATGGAAGCGCCGACACGGCGTCTTTGTGAGGGACGAGTCCTCCTGACAAAGTACCCCGGTACACCTCCCCACACACACACGTACACACACACACCGCCCCTCCCCAGGGAACGCCGTAGAGCAGCCGAAATGCTCGGACGATCGAATTCAATTCTGACGCTCGGTTTACAGTTTCTCTCATCAACTTCTAGAAAACTGAGGTCGTCTTTGTCTTCCTCTGACCTGTGACCAGGTGTCCTTGCCAGGAGACGGTCTAGCCTATCACGGCCCCCGACTGTCGTGGCTGATTCCCCTCCAGAGGTCAGGTTCACTGGCTGCCCTGTGACCGACGCACACCAGATGCCCAATTAGCCTCCCAGTCGTTCTCAACGGTGGACTGGATTAAGTCTCTGGTGCCAAAAGGAGAGGAGGCTTACCCAGTTTACGGAGATAATCTGCAAAGCAGCTTGGGGTGTTTTAAGATGATGTGTGTGTGTGTGTGTGTGTGTGTGTATGCTGACCTCTCCCCTCACGCTGGCCCATTGCCTGCCTTGAGACACCGGGGGCTCAGAATAGGCTCCTCAGAAGGGATGAAGGGCAAGCCTGCGTGCTGTCTCAGGGTTAGGGAGGGCAGGGGAGGGGAGGGGGGGAGTGTCTGTGGCCGCTGACTGGCTGGATGGCTGGCTGACTAACTGCCGGCTGGTTGGCAGACTGACTGGCTGGCAGGCTGACTAACTGCAGGCAGGCAGGCTGGCTGGCTGGAGAGGTCGTCTGTGCCACAGGCTCTAAGCAGGCCAGGCTGGCCCATGCCAGGGTGGGTTAAGCTGAGATAGGGTGTTGGGAACGCTATCCGGCGGGCAGTGCAGAGGACAGCTGTTAGGGGTCCTTGTGTTTCTATCCCAAGTGGTGGGAGCGAGACAGAGAGAGACAGAGAGAGAGAGAGACAGAGAGAGAGAGAGAGAGAGAGAGAGAGAGAGAGAGAGAGAGAGAGAGAGAGAGAGAGAGAGAGAGAAGAGAGAGAGAGAGAGAGAGAGAGAGAGAGAGAGAGAGAGAGAGAGAGAGAGAGAGAGAGAGAGAAAGAAAGAGAGAGAGAGAGCTTTGTGTGTGTGGAGATTAAGGTAGGGAGACAGAGTCCCGGCTGTGGTGGTAATCAGGAGTTACACGCCTGCAGCCATACATCAGACCCTCCACATTAGGACCACTTCCTGTGACAAACAGGAAGAACAAAAGACAGAAAAAGGGGCTTCAGGGTGAAGGACGGGAAGCATCGCAGGGCTGGGGTTGGAGGGGGCTGGGGATGGAGGGGGCGGAGGGGGCGGAGGGCTGGAGGGGGCTGGGGATGGAGGGGGCGGAGGGTGCGGAGGGCTGGAGGGGGCTGCGGATGGAGGGGGCGGAGGGCGGGCGGACCGTGACCAACGCGGAAGGACCGGAGGACTAAACAGACGAGTCCACACAGAACCCCGACGACAGCTGTGCACAATTCATTGGCTACGGGGTAACTGAAACGCGACACGACCCCTGGTTTCTGGAGCACGGAGAGAGCTGTCGCCGCGGTTACTCGCCAGCACACAAAAGGACAACCCAGAGCTCTGACCCGGGGGCTGCGCTAGCCCGCAGACTGAGACACACCACCAGGGGAGGCAAGGTGGTGGTGTCTGTCAAGGTCTCCGAAGGAAACGTGAGCAAGGAGCCGACAGCTCAGGGAGACGTGTGCTTCTCTGGCCACTTGAGCCTGAGCAGGTGATGGACTGCCCCAGCAGGCCAGGGAGAGGATGAGAGGGAGCCGGAGAGGATACTCCCGTCCCTGTCTTCCTGACTGGGGGAACAGAGGCTGCTGGGTATGAGGTCATGCTGACATCATTGTCACTCGCGCCCCCCTTTCTCTCGTCTGTCTCTCTCTCTCACTCTCTTTCTCTCTCACTCTGGGTTTTCAAACTACAGATGGATGGTGGGCAATGGCTCATCCCTCTACGGTGACACACTCGCCTTTTCACCCACTGTGCTGGAGGACTCTATCGTGTGTGTGTGTGTGTGTGTGTAGGTGTGTGAGCCTGAATGACTATGACAGCTTTGTGGAGTATGGGCCAGCTCTGTATGCCTGCTGTGTGGTAGTGGAGGAGGAGAAGGAGGAAGTGGAGGTGGCAGGGGAAGGGAGGGAGGGAGGGGGAGGGAGGAGGAGATGTAAACAGAGGAGGGGGGTTGGAGTACCCTTGGTCCCTGGAGGTTGAAAGAGCATGAGGTCTACCCCTGTAATGGAAGAGGCCTGCACTATGTGAGAAGGTCTGTATGCGTGTGTGTGGTGTGTGTGTGTGTGTGTGTGCAGCTCTGGCATGCTCCACTCAGCCCACCAGCCAGAGAGCATCAAGTTCTTATTTAGCACAGAGAGAGCAGCTCTGCTTAGCAACCACAGTCTCCCTCCAATCACAGAAGCATGGGAGAGACTCCAGCCTGCTAGCCTGCTCGCTTGCTCACAGACAGCCCTCAATCCTCCCCTCCCTCTCTCACTCACACACACACACACACACACAAAGGCTTCTAGCCTAAAATGTCATTATGCAGCATAATGTCCGTCAGGGAAAGCAAACTCTCCCTCCTCCTCGGTCTGAAGACTAAACTCAGGGAGTTGCTAGTGTATCTGTTCCAATTAATCTCTCCCATAAATGTTGCACATCCTGGTGAGCATGGCGGTGGTAAATAACTAAAACATTCATTCACAAGTCGTCCCCCCCCCCCAGCAGTGTGCTGTACTTAAGCAGTGACGCCTAATCCCCCCGCATAGCTCTGGAGGTGGCTGGTGGGCCGCTGGGCTGGTGGGCGGGGTGCAGGCACAAGCAGAGCGCCGATTGGTCACGCCACGCCTCTGGAAGAGCTCCTTGCTGCTGCCTTCCACCGCTTCTCTTTCGTAGGACTGATAAACTGCTCCAGTAGTTTACTACAGAGGGGTGGTGTGTGTGTGTGGCTGGACGGAAGCGGAAGTGGAGAGAGGCTGAGTGGGGAAGGTGGACGAGGCTGTCGGGGAGAGCTCCTCGGACGTGTCACTGGGACGTCGCTGCCTCCATTTTGTTGTGAACCGAGAAAGACAGGACTCTGCATTCCAGGAGTGCTGTAGGATTAGCAGTCAGCTTAACCCTTCAAGAGCAGGGAGCTTATTCCTCCAGCTGGCCCACGAGCAGTGGCGGATCTAAGGGGTGGCAGCTGCAACCCCGATAAAAAATACCTGCCGCCCCAATCTTCCCATGGAAAAATATGATTTGTACATTACAGGACATTTCAATAAATAATATTAATATTAGTGTTTAATTTTCACGACAATGTTATAGCTTAATCATTTACCGTAGGGAGTGCTGTACCCCCCTACTTTGGGTTTTGATTCGCCTCCAGGAGGCCACCCAACAACTTCCTTCTGCCACCGCATTGCCCCCCCGAATGAAAATCGCTAGATACGCCCCTGCCCACCAGCCAGCCAGCCAGCCACCCAGTCATCCAGCCAGCCAGCCAGCTAACCAACCAACCAACCAACCATCCAGGAGCAGATGCAGATTCCAGGATTTCCTCTCTCTCTCTCTCTCTCTCTCTCTCTCTCTCTCTCTCTCTCTCTCTCTCTCTCTCTCTCTCTCTCTCTCTCTCTCTCTCTCTCTCTCTCTCTCTCTCTCTCTCTCTCTCTCTCTCTCTCTCTCTCTCTCTCTCTCTCTCTCTCTCTCTCTCTCTCTCTCTCTCTCTCTCTCTCTCTCTCTCTCTCTCTCTCTCTCTCTCTCTCTCTCTCTCTCTCTCTCTCTCTCTGTCTCTGTCTGTCTCTCTCACTGTCTTTTTTTCTCCCTCTCCACAGCAGATGGAATTGACTCCCCTAACAGAGTTTGTAATCACGAGATGATTGAAGAGGAGTGGATGATGATGATGACGAGGAAATAAAAAACAAACAGATCCAGACATCTGTTGTACAGGCTGAGCTCCTCTCCTCCTCCTCCTCCTCCTCCTCTTCTTCCTCTTCTCATCACTCGTCATCACCCACATCTCTCTCTCTCTCTGACTCTCTTGCTATAATAGGAATCTGCCCACACTTGATTTGTTATATAGTCAGTAAGTAGGTCCAGTAGCTACAGTAACAGTAGCAAGGAGACCAACGTTCTCCATTTCTCCCCTTCAGGACAAATTTGGAACGCTGGACAGAGGACGTTCTTTGAACACGGTCAAGTTTGGCGGGAAAATGGTCAAATCCGCTCTTGAGGGGGACTGTTAAAAGACCACACAGTACTAAAGTAGGCCTACATTTCGGAGTCTTCCGACAAGTCTCCATCAATTCCGGTCGGACGTACGCCACGCGTCTCCCCGACAGACTGCGGCTGACACGGCAAACCTCCCGCCGTCCGATCGAGGACCTCCCCGACGGAAACGCCACGGAGACAAAGAGCCGTGGCTGCCTTGTGCGCCCGGTGAAAGGCAGCCTCCGTCACAATGGAGGCGGCAGGTCCTTAACACGCATCACACCCCACGGGCCTCCAGCTGACACTCTCTAACATGGGGTCAGCTCGGGGAGAATGGGGGGCACCACCCCAGAGAGCTGGCTGACACACACACACACACACACACACCTCCCCCTCCTCTGACAATGAGGCAGCAGATGAGAGGAAAGTCTGTCCGTGGTTCCGGCTGCTGGAGACTGTAGACAAGCTGAGAGAAACAGAACCATGGCGAGAGGAGCTCCAAAGGAAGTCTGCTCCATATAGAAGCCATCCCAATACTATATTCTCCTGCGTGATAGATAGTGTGGGTGTTTGTGATGACCCATCATTAGAGGTCAGGGATGAGACTGTCTCGTGGCTTTGAAGGTCAAGGAACGAGTACAAGAAAGATGGAGGGAGGAGAGGATCAGTTCAGGTGGGGCTAGGCAGACGTAGGGCAGACAGGATTGACCGGGACGGTTCTGTCCCGTCTGGGTCATGCTAAACCAGGCCAGGCCAGGGTCTGAGGGCCCTCAATGCACCCTGGAGGTCAGCAGACAGATGGGAATAGAAATCAGCCCGTGCAGTGAGCTCATTTTAATCTCCCAGCACAGCTGATCAAGGCATTATACGTCCCCACTCACATGCACATACAGTTTACCGCAAGCACACAATCAGATGCAACCAGCACACACACACACACACAAACAGACTACAAATGCACACGTCCCATAAAAATACAATCACAAACACACACAACCGCACACAATCCTGACTTGACATAGTCGTACAGAGTCATGTATAGAGAAACACAGCAGTGCTTACAAATGGCCACATAGAGACGTATAGTCCATCCAAACCTCACTCTGGGACACATTCTGTAAATTGGTTTGGTCGCAGGTTTGGGGCTAATTTGATGGAGGGAGGTGAACAAAAGAATGAGAGGTGGCCATAAATTGGCCTGACATGAACAGGTTTAATATCCCTTCCATTAAGAAAGGCCTCCTGAGGCCTCTTCGCCTGCTCCACTCAGTCACAAGATTGATCTCAGTGCTCTGGCTTCCCCAAGAATTATCGCCACTAATGCTCAGAGCCATTCAACATTCATTGATGAGGAAAATTCACCTTTTTGTGCCGTTGCTACACTAATCTTTTCAAATGGTTTTTATAATTGAGGGAAAGGAAAATCCCACCATAACGATATGTTTTAGTCGATGATGTTCGTGTATTCATTTGATATTGCAAATGAAGTGCATATATACAGATAAAGGAAAATTATTAACTGTAGCAAGTGGAAGAACTGTAGGGTATGTCTTGGCCTCATGTTGTAGAGGATGATGGATGTAGAATCTATGACTGAGGTAATATTTTAATATTCTCTGTGTCAGAAGGATTTCTTTTTATCAGACAGCCATCTGGTCAACGGGCAAGAGACAAGGCCATCTGATTGGACGGTGTGAAAAGACATGGGGGTGGGGGGGTGGTTGGGTGCTGGAGCGAGGTCAGTGTCTTTGGAGAGAGGGGTCAAGGGTCAGGGCCCCTTTGACAACACATGTCAAGGCCCCGGCTCTGAGGGCTCTCAGGGACCCAAGCCTCATGAATAGGAGTCTGCAGACCATCCCCCCTCCCCCCCCCCCCTCCCCCATCTGCACACAGCCTAATGGCCAAGTGACCAAACACCCCGCTGCATACACAACAGACACAGTGGTGTCATCATCCCCCTCTGATCCTCCTGGTCTGCTGCGTAGCTAGAGGACGAAGCTGGGGAAGCAACAGACGGGACTGACGGTGTCTGTGACCAAACTATCACAGTATGGGAAACATTTTAGATCCCAAATAGTGTGCCAACATTTTGGCATCCGGGAATTATCTTGAGGGGTGAATCCCAGTGAGATTCTTATGACTACAGAAGTGTAGGTCAAGCTCAGTTACAGAATGTCTAAAGTTCTCTCCAAACTGCAAACAAGCCCCCATACACTTACTAAGAGGTCTGAGTAAGCTGGAGGAGGTGTGTGTGTGTGTGTGTGTGTGTGTGTGTGTGTGTGTGTGTGTGTGTGTGTGTGTGTGTGTGTGTGTGTGTGTGTGTGTGTGTGTGTGATTAATAAAACTCCCTGGTCTGACATGAGTGTGTGTGGGTGCGCGTCTGATGCAGGGTGATAACATTGAGTTGTTGTTTCATGGGTAAAGGGAGCCAAGGCAGGCTTCTAGCAGTGACGCCCGGCCTTTCAGCGGCTGCCCCTGTCAGGTTGATGTATGGGACGACTGGGGTGTGTGTGTCCCTTGGGATCGGCCCTGTCTGCTAACTGGGACACCACTGATAGTGAACCACAGTAGGCAGACATAAACACACACACACGCACACACACGCACACACACACGCTCTCTTGTCTGTTTGAACTGTATATACTGTATATCACAATGCACACACTGAGAGGCTGCATGTCAACACGCGCACATCGACATTTTTGGAAAATGTAAAACGCAGAAGCGATATGTCTGTCACCAGCGAATGGCCACAGGTGGTGGGGATTTTCTAACACACACATACTTTGGGCAAGGTGCACTTTGAATCATTTCCAGTGGCACACTCAAATCCCCACAATTTCCTCGGCATTCCTGCTGGATTTCCTGGGCGGAGTCGTGAGTCCAGACCACAGATCTCCTCTGTGGGGATCCACAGACATCCACAGAGCTCCACTCAGCAGCTCCTAGCTGACAGACCACCAGCCACCACAGCTCCTGCTCTTTTGTCCACCCCCAACGCCTCGGACCCTCACATGGAGCCCTGGACAGACACACACCCTACCCTCCTCTGACCAGCCATAACCCCCTACTCATACCCATCTTGATAGGCCAAACCTCATTCAATCCTTATCCCCCCGGCCCACCTTGTGGCCTCATAATGAATCCTGCCCTGGCTCCTCCCTTGTCTGACACTAATAAAACATATCCCAGAGGCTCCATTTATCATATGCAGATGCCCTTGGGTAACCCTGAGGGTGTGTGTGTGTGTGTGTGTGTGTGTGTGTGTGTGTGTGTGTGTGTGTGTGTGTGTGTGTGTGTGTGTGTGTGTGTGTGTGTGTGTGTGTGTGTATGGGTAGATGGGTGTGAGGTGATTGTTGGAGGTACTGTAACTTCTACAGTTAATGTAAACTAAAACCAGTGGTACATATGTTGGGGGCCTCAGTCAACAGTAATGTTACAGTAAGGTCAGTCTGGTGATTTAGAATGATTTGAAAGCCAATAGACATAGGGATAGTTGTGAGTTATGAAATACGTTTCCCCACATGAGGATCAATTAAGTCGTATTATGTCTTAAATAAGTTCAAATACATTTGTATTCTCCACTATGGGTTCATTTGTCTTTTTTGATTTGACACTCACCCTGTAATGCTTGTTGGAGAACTTGCTGGCAGCGTTAAACTTTTCTTTGATGTCTTTAAGGACCTGCTCCAGGTGAGCCTTCTCATCTTTTGCGGTGTAGTCTTGGTCAAGGAGGACGTATGCGCGCCAGTTCGCCGAGTCGAACCCCCAGTGACAGGTTCGATTTTCCAATCTTTTGTGGCTGTGGACCACGAACTTTTGGGTCGGGAACATGAGTCTGCAGTCAATACACTGGATACAGGCGGCAATGGGGCTGTTATACAGCTCCGGGACGAATACGCCTTTACAACGTCCAAAACACTCGTGATACACTTTGAAGCTTTTCTCTGTGCGCTCCAACTCAACAGAGCCGGAGAGCTCCTTGTTACAATAAGGAGGATAGGTACCACCGTAGATAAGCGCGTTGCAGAGACGCTCAGCGTCCGTCTGTGTTATGAGTCCGCATGACGGGGCAGAGAAGGGTAGTATGCCCACTACTTTTAGTATCTCCAGCTGGTCTGCGGTGCACCGGGAGCAGTAAATATGCAGGTCATCGCACACCGAATTGATCTGCTGGAGGGAGAAATCCCGTAGGACGCTGTTGAGGATTTGTGGGAGACACAGCCGTTTCTCTCCACCGACCACGAAACATGAAATAGGTTCGCGTTCTAGGACAGTTTCGCAGCGTTCGGTGGAACGGTCGGACGGAATGAAAAGCGGCCCGGGCATTACCGGGGGTGTATGGGCCGGCATGGTGAGCATCATCTCGGCGGTTTTGCCATCTTTGTTGAAGAGGATCTCCTGTGGCCATCGAGCTGAGAATGCCGCCGGTCCACCAAGGGAGTTCATGGAACTCAAATGAAACTGCTTTAGAGTTTGTTGAAGTCCGGGGTGAGGCTGAAAGCTTGAAGTTGCCTCCATGTTTTGAATACTAGTTACGAGTTTAAATTCACGCGTTAAACCTTAAGTTTATTTTTTTAGGTTGTCTTCAACTGTATCAGAAATAAAAGATCAGTCCAATGCGGCGACTCTCCATGTCACTTGATACGGCTCTCACCGAAAGATCATCCATTTAAAAGAAAATTGTTGATTCGAGTTCTAAGCACACACTCGAACAAACCTTCTAGTTCACAGAAAGAAGCCTACCAAAACCGAATAAAATTAAATTAGTGTTGTAGGTATCAATGCTTTCCACTGCAGTAGACAGCTTAGGATACAACCTGAAATATGCCTCGTCTGCGCAGTCTGGCGGTCTCTCTCTTTTCTGTGTCTGTCTGTCTCTCGCTCGCTCAGACCAAATGTGTGAAGCTCACTCGTTCTCGCTCTCTCTCTCTCTCTCTCTCTCTCTCTCTCTCTCTCTCTCTCTCTCTCTCTCTCTCTCTCTCTCTCTCTCGCTCGCTCGCTCCCTCTCTCTCTCTCTCTCTCTCTCTCTCTCTCTCTCTCTCTCTCTCTCTCTCTCTCTCTGTCTCTCTTGCTCTCGCTCTCGCCCTCTGTTTGTTTGTGTCTGGTACAAGTCATTGAATCCCAGCCAGGAATGTGACTGACTCCCTGGGCTGGCTGTTCCGTGAACTGTCCCTCCCCCTGCTACATGGCAGCTGCAAAAGCCGCCACAGTAGAAGCTGTCTGGCTACAGAGCTCAGAAAATGTCTGATCCTTAAAAAAGAAGCTGAAATGGACTGACTGGGAAGAAGGGTGGAGTTTGACCTCATTGAGAAAAAACGTACATATTTGAAGTACTTAACCCTAACCCTATTCAATCAACCAACTCAATGGAGTAATTTATACATTCGCTGTTTCAAAATTCCTCTTTAGCCTACACAACAGGATAAAGGATGAACATTTTTAAAGGCAACATTTTTATTTTATTTTATCAAATACATCGATTATTGAGAAGTAGCCTAGGCTACTTCAATTCACTGAAGAGAAATGTAGAAGACGTTCCCTTATGGACCTCATTGATTTCCTAATCATGAAAAACATGTCCTGCACCACTAGAGGATGCTAGATTTCACTCCCCATCTCCTCTCTCTCTCTCTCTCTCTCTCTCTCTCTCTCTCTCTCTCCGTCCAGTGTCCAATGTATGGTGTAGACCATGTATTAGAACGACAAGTGTGTATGTTATAGTTTTGTTTATTTGCCATTTGTGACAGGTACAGGCCCATTGGTGTAACCTATATCCTATATATAATCCTATATGGTTCTTAATCTTCATTTCAATATAAATAATCCTGATCCTATGTGAGCTAACATGTAGAGTAGACATGAAGTAGTCATTCAACATTACTTGATGGTGCTTGTTGGTGAGTGCAAGATTGATTTTCATGATCAAAGTCAACTGCATAATTTTATTCTGTTTATAATAAATACATAAAAACAACAATACACAATCACCCAAACTTACCATCAACACCTTACATCATCATGGCAACAGAACCAAGTACCTACCCTGCTCTTTCTAAAAAAACAGATCAATACAATTGCATTCACTAATTTCAATACTACATCCCCTAAAATCCACAATTTGCAGTAGTTTGGTGTTAATACAGTAGTGTGTCAATAAAAACAATATTCACAATAAAGCTGAATAAATAAAATGACTTCTGAATTCTATTGACATTGTGATGTTCTAAACAACCTGCATAGCCTACCCATTCAAATACAATCACATTAATCAAGGTCACCAATGGATTATAGCTTATTATAGCTAAATCTATCACCTATCTCCTTTATGTCATCCGTCTTGACACTATTTTGAAAGATGGGCTCCCTTATGCTGATTTACATTGTCTCATGTGACTATCAAACATACAGCAGAGCATCTGGAGAGGGGTATATTTTCTGCTAGGGGACCACGACTTTTGCAATAAACGGTGAAATGAAGACCATTTCTGACATTCAACACCGCGAGTAAGCCTATATGTATAGTTAATTAAAAAGTGTTTTTTCTGCATAGTTACTTTTTAAAATGGCTGGTAAATACATTTTACAGTCATTCTATTTCCCAAGTCCCATCCCATGCCTATGTCACCAGAACATAGTTATCCCAATAAAGGATCTTGAAACTTGACCAACACAGATTTATTTTGACAAAAAAAGAAACGAGTGGAAGAAAAGAAAAGAGTGGAAAATAATAAAAGCAAATTGAGACCAGTTTGGGTGAAGAAGTTGGCTGTTGGATTCAAAGCCATTTTAACGTCTGTGATTTGAAGACACCGTCTGTGGCACCAGACCCAGTTACGGTCCGTTAGAGAACACTACTACTCTTCTGTGGCAGGCTTCGGAGTCCATCAGAAACAGTTGTGTGTCTAAAGTGCCATTTCTCAGCAGCGTTATACTGTCACAGGAGTGTCTTCCTAAGTTATTCCTTGCACCACAGGGCACTCTCAGAGTTCAGGCATCTTGTCATCGTACTGCGGCGGAGGGGTGATGGGTTCGATGGTGACCCGAGACTGTGATGGGCTGCGGATGTTGAGCCGGAAGTCCTTTAGGTGAAGCTTCTCCGACTTTATCCTCCGGACCCGCAGGGGGCGCAATATCTTACTGGCCCGGCTGCTGCTGCGGCGGCTGGGCGGATTGGCTGCGGCAGGGTCGGGGGCAGGCTGGGGGGTGGAGTCTGAGGCGGCTGGGGTGGTGGTGGTCTCCCCGGCAGGCTTGGAGATGGGCCCCTCCCCCTCTGCCTCCACAGCACTGATGAGGTCCTCATAAGACGGCAGCTGGGAGGTGCTGTTGCGCAGGTTGCTCTGGCGGATGGGGTACTGGCCGCTGCCCACAGCGTCCTCATAGCTGGGCACGTCATAGGCCGGGACTGGCTGCGCTGCTCTGAAAACAACAAATCACACACACACACAAACACATACTATTATCAGCATGAGCCAATAGCAAAATATCTCATTCAAATCCGTTTGACCAGAATGTCAAATTTGACTGCCTACACATCTAGAGAGTATGAGAGAGGCAGTACTTACTCCGCCGGCTCCCCTGCTACGCGGTCCACATATGGGGTGCCCAGCACCACCGCGTCCCTGGCCCTCTGGTTCTCTCTCCGCTTGTTCCTCACCCCCAGACATATGGACAGCAGTAGCATGGCCATCCCTGCCCCCACCAGCACGTACGCCACCGACGACGATGCCTTCATCTTGTCCTTGGCGCTGACATCTGGGTTGGGCCCTGGGCTCTGGGTGGGAGCGGTGGAGTCGTTGTCGGTGACGTTGCCCGTTTTCGAGCCCTCTCCATCCAGGGGCATGACGGTCCAGACGATCATAACAATGCCCAGGGCGATGAGGCCGATGCCCAGGGCACACAGGGCGTACTGGGAGCCTGACTTGCTGCCTCCGTGGCCCTGTGGGCGCCCATTGGAACTCATGGAGGGGCCAATCAGGAGCGACCAATCAACCCAGGAGCGACCAATCAACCCACAAGGGCTCAGGTAGACCTCAACACAGCAGGTGGAAGGATGACTGAGAAGGATGGAAGGTGGAGGGGTTGTGGTCCAAACAAACCTGCAATTCTGAGAGAGAAAAACGTTGAGCCATTCATTCATTCATTCATTATTTTGGTCTAAAAAGAATCGTCAGCCAGCTGATGAAGAAAGTGTTTTGTCCGTCTCTTCATAAATGGAGTGACTAAGTTCAGTTGAGTTCTGGATTTTAATAAGTATTTATCAATCTGCAGATTGGGAGAGAAAACCAGACCTCTGACAATAAATGACAACACAACACCAGGCTAAGGTCTCAAACAAGTCTCTCTCCGCTCTGAAGGCCGGAGGACCATATTTTATAGGGCACAACAACGTAAACATAGATAGTGACAGTCAGGCAGTAACGACGTTACAACAGTCTCAGAGAAAGAGATTCACAGCTCCCAACACACGACCACTCAAACTACAGAGTTCATAGTTGGAGCTCTCCTTGTAGTCATGACAAGGACCATTTAGCCAGTACTTTCTCCTGATCTCAAACATCTATTAACCCTGACACAGACACAATCTACTCTTATTAATAGCAAGCTTACATGAGAACATACTAACTAGTATCCAATGACTAGTTCTCTTGATTAGTGAATAATGTAGGCACACAGGAAATCTAATTTCTTCCACACAGCCCAGGGCAGGCCCCACATCATGTCCGCGAGATCATCAGTGTGTCAGTATTAGTAATGTCAAGTTTGAGGTCTGTTGTCACACAGACACCCTAACTGAACACTGCCTTTCATTTTCACTATCACACCCACGACTAAGTCCAATATGACGTTCAGGTGCAGGACGAGGCGAGAGGTCAGGAGAATGAATGGATGGATAGCTTCCTGGTTGGCTTGGCTGAAGGCACATCCGGCAAAGGTTGCAATTATTTCTGGTCCTGTGGAGGCCTTGACATTAAATGTCTTATATTCCTGGTGATGTGCCAGCGAAGGAGGAAGTCTAAACAGATGGCAAATAAGTTACTTATTCGTAGTCGGCAAATACACCATTCGGCCATATTAAGCACTGTAGATTCTGAAAGATTCCCCGGAAAATGGCAGTTGACACACCATGAAGGCAGTGGTACATGTGCTCTGGTGCATTAATCATTGACAGTCAGGTAGAAAAACCGGTTATGATAAAGTGCGGCTAAATATCAGTAGAGTATAGACCGGCCTTGACATGTTTCTTCTGAGGAATGGAGAAAGATGGGAAAATGTCAACTCTAAGTTGTGGCACACCAAGTCATCGATAAGGAGATGCTGCCCGAAGAAATAGAATGTACCACAGCGCTCCTTTCAAACGCTCTCCAAATACTGTTTGAGTTCCTCTCCTCCTGGAGGTGTAACCTCTGGCCATGATAAGACACATCTGTTCCTCTGGGTGGCTGTTGCAGACCCAGACCACATTAGAGGAGGGATTTTTCCAAAGGAAGACCGAGAGGAAGGATACATTTTATGACTAATGAAACACACCTCTCTGCTCATGCCCACATGGGCAGGCTGGGAAGGGAAACATCAGAATCACACAATTGTAAGTAGTGAAAGAATAGAGAAAAGGTTGTGACAAGTTGACTTATTAGCCTACGCACAGTGTGATAATTCAACACTGTGCCCGTTCTCAACTTTCAGACAAGGAGGGCTGACATGGAATCAGGTCCCAGTTGTGCCCTTCCATTGTGACCAGAGCGGCAAACTGATCCCAGATCTTTAGTTAGACTTTTTGGACAATGTACTAGGCTTTGGGCATGTAGACATTTCCTGTAAGGCTGTGTCTATACGTCCTTAGAATGCACATAACTTACCTATAGCGACAACCTTCTATGTTTTACTTTGACTACAGATATCTAACACAGAATAGAACATGGTAAAGGGGTTAGAAATTAAACACTGAACTGGCCTGGGCCTAAAAGATACAACATCAGTGTTTGCACATCCCACACAATTTTGATTTTGCAAGCAGTAAAAGTGCCATACATTGAAACTAGACCAATAAAAAGTAGCTAGCGGCTATTGTGTTGTCCTGTGCAACTTTTCCTCCCGACAATATTAGTAGCCTCGATTGCCTGAACTAGGAACTGACTACGGAATTGTTGCTTAAATGTTTGTACCTTCTACCTCAAAGACCGGCATAGTAATTTCCCGATGAGACGTAGTAACATATGAAAGAATACCATCCAAAATCATAACTTTCTGAATAATTAATTACGTTAAAATGACCGTGAGAACGCCTCACCTTACCTTTCTCAGCGTTCCACGCCCTAGGTCCTAAGACAACCTCCTAATCGGGTACCTGGAGTGTCGCAGGTGTACTTAAGGTCGTAACATCCCGAAGTTTGCCTAGTTTTCTTAATATTGTCAACAACCCTGATTTGACATTCAATCTGTAAATGTTATTATCATTTGCATTTTCCTCTGTGTCAGGCCCTGTTGATTGCACGGATTATAACAGACAGGAACTTTGTCCAAATTCCACCGTGCTGGGAGAAACCTCCCCCCGGTTGTAAAGTGTTAAAGGCACACTAAACATTTTGTGCGTAGACCTACAGTATGGACACAAATGTAAACCATTGAAAACGAAATCTAAATAATGACAAAGTGGTCAGTTCAATTAGAAATAGTAGAAGTGTTTCTCAAACTAATATAGCCTAAGCAAGCCACTAAGATAATTACTTTGATAATAATCATATCATTAATTAATACTCTATTTAATGAGGATATATAGAACTGTTGCGATTTAAATATAAATGCCTTATTAATTGTTAAAAGATATTCAACTTCGTTATATACGTTTTAGGGTACAGAAAAAGGCATGCATTTTCTGATTGAAATATTGTATATTTATTGTTCAGTATGTCATGAGAAGTATTTATCTACGGTTTAACAAACTTACAACTGTATTAAACATACATTTATATTCCATTAAAAAAAACAATGGCACATTTCTCATTATTTTTCATTATTTATACATTGATTTAAATTAAACAGTAAAAAATTTAAAGTACTGTAATATATAATATACATGTACACAATCATTCAGTTTGTATGCCATAGACGTGTTAGGCAAATTAGACTCTCAACTCATGGACCTATTGGGTTTGCCATAAGTTCATTCACAGTACATAATGGCAAGTACTATAGCAAGTGTTTCTTTGCCCACATATCACAATAAATTAGTCGTTTGGACTGGCCTAATCTTCCTACCCCTCAACATGACAATAAGGTGTGTGGAAGTGTGGTGATTGAGACCAAGTTCCTGTTGTACTGAAACTACTATTGCTGTCTCCCATAAGTTGAATTCCTCCTGCTCCCCTCGAATGAACTACATTTGTGGGTGCACTTAGCTTACACAATTTTTCATTATAAAGTTAATTCAACATGAGTGTCTGGCCCTGCCATTCTAAAGTGTGGAACTGGACGATTATTTTTCACTTTTGTCTTTGATATTCATGCGAATAATACATTACAAATATATACGGAAAACACATCACAATGCTTGTTTCAAGCTTGGTAAACTTTGACTGATTAGAGGAAGAGTATCATTTTCAGCTAAAGCTTGCAATTAATTGAAAAAATGTTTTTAAATTAAATGAAGAATTGATAGGTTTCTGATTGGGAAAACATAGATTCGGACAGTAGTTAGACCTTTTAGATGTAACAACATGAGCTATGGTTATTTCAGAATGAATTTAAGCTTTTAGCATTTCTCATATTTGAGCAAGCACTCTTCAGTTAAGTTTACACCCTGCATTGACCATAGACATACAGCAGGGTTGGTGTACTAACTGGATGTACGTTATACAATATATATTATGGTGTTTACTTGGTTATACAATTCTCCCCATCTTACATTGCTAAGGCATCAAGTCCATGCATCCATCATAAGTAAAACAACTTCAGACCTCTTGAGATGCAAACAACAGGGTAAATGAACAGACGAGTGTGTGTATTATTCCCTCAGTTGACAAGTCTGTTTCCATAGCGTTTATCTGTGGTAGGTAACCAATCCAAGTTCAAACACTATGTATGTTCATACGTTGGTGATCTCCACAGTCTTGTAGGTAAGCACGGGGCTACCCTTGGCCCTTGGCACAGCCTGCACATGGGCCTCTCTGGGCAGAGTTCCACAGCTGCTATGAAACACCAGGTTCCGTTCAGCTGACTTGCTCCTTCCACTCAACCGCAGAGGACTCTGGGAAAATGAGTTAAAAGGAAAGGAGCCCATCATGAGGAAGATGTAAATCAATGGGACCTGTCTGAATTCCACAAATGTAGGGAAACATGCAACAAATAAAAGTACAGTCTGTTGGATTAGAATCAAGAGAACCACACACCTTGCCGGACGTTCTTCTTCCTGATAGTCTTTCCTCTTTGTAGCGGCCAGGAAGGGCAGGGGATTGTGGAAGGGGCTCTAATGTCTCTTCATCCTCCTCTTTGCTGCTCCTAAAAAAGATAATGAGGCACTGTTGTCAGAAACCCCTTTGTAAACATCTAGTCACTCCCATATCAGACTAGTTATCATGTCTGTCAAGCAATTAAAACCTCTCTCTATAAATGTCATGTGTTAAGCTAGAGATATAGCTATATATTTTGGCTTACTATGTGGAAACCAATTTGTACAGATGAAAGTCATTTCTTAAACAGCTGGTCTGTCCACTTTAGAACATTTCAAACGAATCGGATCTGACCAAATGTTCTAAGATGGTTACCTGAGAGGGATGGCGAGGACCTTCATCTCCTCAGACAGGTGAAGATGCAGCATGTGTTGGTGGACGGGGATGCCCAGGAACCTGGCCATGACCTCAGGGTTGAACGACGGGTCTAAGGCCATCACGGCTCCGTGGACTCCTCTACTCAGGAGACTGTCTGCATACTCCTGCATGGGGCAACACCCACAGCAAAGGGTTATGAGCATTGGGGGGGTCAGATGGCTGGTTAGAGAATGGGGCTATTAATCAGAAGGTTGCCGGTTCGATTCCAGGAGGTGTCAAATGATGTTGTGTCCTTGGGCAAGGCACTTCACCCTACTTGCCTCAAGGGGGATAAGCGTGTCTGCTAAATGACTAAATGCAAATGTTATGACACAGTGTTAAATTGACAATTTCGAATTTAACTTTCTGGAGTAAAAATACAGTGTTTCTCAGTCGCACAAAACAAGTAATCCAGTAACTGTGACTACGAATGATGCCTGTATAGTGGTCTTCAGCCCTGGTCCTCAAGACCCACTGTCCTTTATGTTTTAGACTTTTCCCTGCTCCAACACACTTGATTCAAAAGATCAGGTCAACCATGATAACATCTAAAACATACAAGACAGTGGCCCTTGAGGACCAGGAAAGAGGACCACTGCTGAATAGAACATAATGAAAAAATGGTGATGGACCTTCAGATCTATGTCTCTGATCCACTTCATGACTCTATGGCAGGACCAGACTATGGGGTCGATGTCCTGCTTCTCACACCTGGTCCGGCGGGCCTGCAAAGCCTGCAGAAACACATGCAATCAAACCCAAACGCCATAACAAAACAGCATGCACAGACTGAATAAGAATGAACAGCACTAACGTCTTTGTCAAAGCTGAGCATCTGCAGGAGCTGGATGGCCATGAGGAGGGACGTCTGGTGGAACTGGCTGGTGATGTTGAGAAGTTTCTCCAGGTCCCTCCTGCTGAGGGTGCTGAGCACACGGCCGTCCACCAGCTGGCTGTGGAAGGACTGCGAGTACTGGGACAAGCCCACGTCGCTCAGCCAAGACTTGGACACCCAGTGGTGGTCCATCTCTGCGGCCTTGGAGAGCCTGGTCAAAGAGGGATGATGAGTGAGGAATGATGGCTTCTTCTGAATCTCCCTCAGGGATTCAGTTCAATTCGAACAACTTTAGTTGTCCCAGAGAGGCAATCGGTGGAAGCAAACGTGGTAAAGACACGCGACGTGACGTAAACCGTAAGGCAACACACAAGCAGTGGTCACGTGGCAGAGACAGTAAAGTAAACAGCAGTCGCAAAAATGACATTGGTGTTGACCCTATACAGCCGTCAGGTGTCCATCAGTAATAGTAAATGACATGAGAGTCTTAAGTGAGAGAAAGTGTAAAACTGTTCCTCGGAATACACTTTGTTCCAGCACGTGTGGGAGGGTGAGAGAGGTGCTGCTGACCCTAGGTTTCCCTCCGCCTTCCTGTAGTCCTCGATGGCGAGGCGTAGCTTCCTGCGGTGTAAGGGGTTACTGACGCCCAGCCCAAGCTCCAGGTCCTCATCTGTCAGACCCAGCAGCACCTGCAGAACACACCCCCACACTCAGCACTCTGCCATCTGGCCCTGCACTTAGAAAACACGCACTCACTCACCCCCACATACACATACACACACATTGCACACATTGCACACACACACATAAACACACAGCAGAATGCAAATATGAACAGTACCTTGCCACTTTTGATGTTCTCGGAGCAAGCGCGGACATACATGGGCATTGCCATGACAACCTCAAGCCAGGCTTGCACCGCCCCTGCCCTCCACTGGGATATGGGTGTGCTCCGAGTGAGCTCCGCCTGGTGGAGGCGGTCCAGCTGCTCCTCTCCATCTGATAGGCTCTGCTGTGTGAGGCTGGAGAGGCTGTCCGAGTCTGGATTGGCCAAGGGAGTTAGAGAGTGGTAGAGGGAGGGGTTTTGGGAAGTCAAAGGAATTGAGAAATGAAAATGACTCATCCCAGAAACCTTTCACAGCAGAAAATGGAGAGGCTTGGTGAAAAAGCAGTAACCTGAATGGTCCTTATATGACAATTATCCTCTGAGTTGTATCAGCATACCAACAATATGACTGGGGTCAACTAACCGTCTGGGAGATCTGAGGACATGAATACATATCAGCGGTTCCCCTAGCAACAAAAACATGTCCAGTGTGCCAAAGAGCCCTGGAGCTTGATCACCCATTAGGAGGACTACACCCAGGGACAACATGCCCTCTGAGCCAAAACCATCAAGATTACGACCCGCCTTTCCGGTTGGATTGGAGAAATAGCCATCATTGTCTTTCAAACTAGGCTCCAATCTCTGTTAATGTACATGGTTTTAGGGCTTGCGGGACAATTTGGGACTATGTGCCACCCAGGATAAGGTTAACCAACGAACAATAATACTTAATATCCTAACCAACTAACACTGCTTTATACAGACAACAGGGGGCACTAGAGTCAAACTTACCGCCACCTTCTACAACCGCTTCAATATGAAACTAAACATCAAAAGAATATTCTTGCAAACAGGCAACATTACAATTAAAGCCAGTGTCAGAGTTAACATTTATCCAGGCATTTGACATTCAAATTCAAAACTTGTTTTACATATTTGTATTTGCCAATGGTTGGAATTAGTATGGGTTTTATGAGAACGTTGATTGGTAATGATTTGGTCAGTTACAGGACTGACAGAACATGAGTTAGATTTATGACAGAGACACCGACAGGGGCTTAATGGTTCTGTTTCCTGAGGCCAGAGAGCTTGTTATTTTTCCTTTGAGCCTCTTCCAGGGACAGAAAGACCGGCTCAACCTGATTTGATGATCATGTCTTGCCTGTAAAAAATTCGAATACATAGATGTATCAAGTGTGTTGACATTTTCCTGAGAAAATGAACTTTTAATTTAGTCATTTTCTATATCAAAGTTTAGTTGTTATCATTTATGATAGATATCATATCGTTTTGTTCTGGTGCCACTGTAAACCATCAGGGAAACGGACAGGGTCAACACAGATGAAGAGTTACTGACTGCCAGGTAGGGGAGTCACCATTAGACATAGGGTAAATTCCATTCCATTCCATTATGTCCTGACACACGCCCTTGTTCCCATGCCAACAGATCTCCCGCTATTAGAGTTTTCACTTGGATTCTGCTTTTCACCCAATCCTTGAATAGAGTGTTAGTGAACAAGGGCATGTGTAAGTAAACAACATCCTGAATGGAGGGTATCCCCAGTGCAGGAGAGTGAGAGGGGGACATCAGGACCCAGGAACAGACTACACACAGACACAGGCACGCCCATACATATTTAGTTGTTGCTGATTTTTATTTTAAAATAATGTTTCATTTGAATTGCTTTCATGTTGAATATGATAAAAACTTTCTGCCGGTCAAAGCTGAGGACAGTCTTGCATCTTTCCCTCAGTTACTTCTCGTTCTTTAAATAAAATACTTTAATAGATTTACTCTTTTATGCCACATATCCTTAATTACAAAACATTTGGAAGAAAACAATCTGAGACACAAATGTTAAAAAACACGGAAAGGTTGTTTTCGTAAGAACACGTAACAAAAACTACGAAAAGAAGAGCGCCTTGCATTTAGAATGCAAGAAAACGATCAATTAGAATGCTGGGGGGGAGGGGGGGGTGAGGAAGGTATGAGGAAAATGAGGAAACACAGGGTGTTTGACAGCATTAATAACCCTGCTAACTACGGGCTGAACTACTCTACAAGTGATCAGGAGAGACCAGGGGGGTTTCAGTGCACATTCCTACGCTTCACTTTGGCACAGCTGACAGCGTTGAACTGGAGAACTAAAGTGATGTTCCAAGGCCTGAGCGTCATCAGAGTCTAATCAGACACCGGACTCTGGTTGACTGGTTCAAACTGGATTTAGCTTTCGAGCAGCAGCTTCAAAGAGGCTCTCGTAGAACAATGTCAAAACTTGTCTTTGTTTGCTTCCATTGTGAGAAAGCACATTGTGAAACAGAAGCTTGGATATGTTGGCAAGCCAATAATGGATTAACTCTGGAGAACAAGCAAAACCGCATACATACTCTAGACGTAGCCTCATCATAATCCAACCACCAACCAGGAAAGTACTTGCACCACCTGTAGGCTGTTCTCCATGTTAACCCTCCCTTCATAACAAGCCTGAATTGGACTCAGAATTGGGGTAAAAAAAAAGGCCAAAAGAATGTCAAAGCAACTGTCAAATATGAATGTTAAAAATACAATTACAAACACGAGGTGCACGTCGATTCCTATCTACATATGCACGGCAGTCCTTCAAGTGTCCAGTTGTAAAAATGAAACATACTAATCAAGACACAGAGAGGAGAACACAGCATAAACATATCCACACTAAACAATCCATGTATATATTTATAAGCATGTAAACATATATAAATATGCATACATGTACATCTATAAATATATATCTCATTTACATACATACATTTTGAGGGCAATATACAGGGAGCAAGCAGTTCTCTGTCAGGCTTGACTTTAGGGCACGCTTGGCAACACACACATCTAACCTGGGTCAAGTATTATTGAAATGATTTCAAATCATTGAACTATACCTATATGGGCTTGTTTGGAATTATTTGACCCATCTCGCCCTTCACTCGATAAACACACTTCAAAGGTTTAGAAATGATTTTGAATAATATTTGCGCCAGGTTTACTCATCCATACACACACATACACACACACACACACACAGAGGTCTACCACACAGCCCCATCACCAGTCAGCGTCCTCCTCTATGTAATAGTCGGGGGTGGGTGTACCATCAAACAGGCCCGGGTCCATGGACTTGCGCTGCTTCCCTCGACCAAAAACCCGCGAGAGCGAGCCCAGAGTCAGCTTCTCTTTCTTCTTCTTACGCTTCTGGTCGTCCAACTCCTCCATGGACTGGACCAGGGAGAGAAGGAAGGGAGGAGAGGAGGAGAATGTTTAGTTTGTAAAGTCCAAGCTACAAATACCGTTATCATGAGCTTAATGAATGAATCACAACACTGAATTCTTTTATAAGCAGGCAGAATATCCAAGACAAGCCGACAGACACATACCCCACATACCACACATACCACAATTCAGACAGACAGACAGACAGGCTCCACAAAGCAGAATAGACAGACAGCACAGCACATGACAGACAGACAGACAGACAGACAGACACCACAACGGCAGACACCGCACCACACTAAAAGACAGAGAGGCCTCGAGACAGACAGACAGACAGACAAGCCACACGAGAGGAGGCGGGTACTTATAGAGAGGTGTGTTTACTTGGTCGGGGGGGCCAGGCAGCTCTTACATTGCAGAGGGAGTGGGTCCGGTGGCGGGGGGAGTTGATGTCGCTGGGGGTGGACGAGCGGTCGCCGTCCGCCGCCGAGGCGTCCGAAATGATGGAGGGCTGGCGGGAGTGACAGGGACTCACCCTAACCACAGCTGTACACACACACACACACACACACACACAGTCAGCACGCGGTTGGTGCTGAGAAAACCCTCCCCGAAATAGAGCGAAGAGAGTTAGTCCATGGAGCCACGGAGAGGTGGAGAGGAGAGGCCTACCCTGCCTGTCAGATGTGTGTCCGTGGTAGAGGGTCTGCTGGCTCTGGCGTATGGCAGCCGTGAGGGGCAGGTCGGCCTGCATCACCCACTCCTGGCTGCCGTTCACCACAGGCTCGGCTGCGTTGGGCATGGCCACCGAGTGGCGCTTGGGCACGTCCTTGGTGAGCGTGGCCAGAGACTGCTTGGCCTGGCACACACAGAGGGGAGGGTCACACGCGGGGGGAATGTTAGGGAATGGATATATGGGTACACCAACAGCCACAACGTTATGGACTGACACGTTGACGTGTAACCCCCCCTCTCCCATACACACACACACACACCATGGTGAGCTCGGCTTCCAGCTCCTTGATGCGGTTCTCCTTGGTGTCCATGTGTGTGCGCAGCAGGTTGGCCTGCTCCATAGCCTCCTTGCTCTGCCTCCTCAGGTCCCACTTCTCCCTCTCCAGAAGGTCCTTCTCTTTGGCCAGGGCTTTCACTGCATCCTCGCTCTCCTGACACACACACACGCACACACACACACACACACACGCACACACACCAAAAAAACAGAAATCCCAGTCAGCGTGCAAGTGTGTGTAGAACACGTTGAAGATAAGTAAACTGTGTCACGATATGTTAAACCTTTGTGAGGTTTGTATGGGAGTTTGATGTGAACACCAGCACGTGTGTGTGTATATGTGTGTGTATATGTGTGTGTATATGTGTGTGTGGGTACCTTCCGATGCTGGTCGTAGTTGCGTATGAAGTCTCGTAGCTGCTCCTCCCTGCTCTCCAGGGTGGTGTAAAGCTGCTGCATCTGGTTCACCAGGTCTGCCTTCTCCACCTTCAGACGCTTACGGTCCTCCTTCATGGCTATGACACACACACACACACACAGCTGTTTGTGAATACAGGACCATATTGGATTGGAGGCGCAGTTACTTAAGGCCGTCACTAGATGTCCCTGTGTCTCTTCAAACCTGGCTCGGAGCCGTAAAGTACTGTTTTGACATCAACAGCACCCAGTGTATGATGTAATCATCTCACAATATAAGTGGTTGAGTATGTCACCTACTCATCCACTACACAAAGCCATGCCAAATGATGGGTGTGGGGGTTGACAAGAGACTGGCAACATACGACACGACTCTGAATGACAGAGAGAAAGTGAGAGAGGGGGAATCAGACAGAAAGAAGGGGGACACCGAGGAGGGGGAGAGTGGAGAGAGAGGGGGAATCAGACAGAAAGAAGGGGGACACCGAGGAAGGGGAGAGTGGAGAGAGAGGGGGGGAGAGAGAAAGACAGAGGGAGGAGGGGAGAGAAAGGGGAGAGACGGAGAGAACAAGGTGACGAGAGACGACCAAGGTGACAAGCCGCCCTGCTCCTGAACACTTCAACACGCGTGTCAGCCATGAAGCATTCATGAGTCAAGATCACCTCCTGCCATGAGCGTTCTCACTCAACATCGAGACCTGTTCTCGGCAAGTTAGACGAGGGCTCAGCAGTTAGGAGTGCCTGACACCTGTTCCTCGAGTTGGCATGACAACCAAGAGAAAGGGGAAACCAGATGCAACCATTTGTTTTTCACAGGCAGTTGTGATAAAGACACGCTGACAGTCTCCCTATATGCTCTACCACATTTTAGACAACTAAGACAGAAAACCTACCTGTAGAAAACAGGAGGTATAGTAAACACGAGTTCAGCAAGTTCATATTTTCCCTGCAATGGGAGGGGAGGACAATTTCTAAACCGTGTGCGGAACCACATTCGGCAATGGTATGAAGGCTATTTCTCAACACATACTCCACATAGCGTTTGACTTTTTCTTGCCAAAAAGAACTGGTATTTAAAAACCAGAATATTTGCTTGTGTGTTTGTGGGTGTGTGTCTGTAATCATTTATGGAACTCAAGCTAATATTGTAAAGAGTGACTAGATGTTCCCAGAACATGTCCTCCCCCTCTCTCTCTCACCTACATGTTCTGTCTTTCTACAGTGGAGTTAGCTGAGGGTTTCATGGTTTAGGTTCAGAATTCGCCCCTCAGCGTGCCGACTCAGGGTGGGGGCTTGCGGCCAGTGTTTAGTGTTGAAGGTCCTGACCTTGCAAGGCCTCCTTGGCGCGGTCCAGCTCCTGCTCCCGGTCGCCCAGCTGCACCCGGAGCTGCGTGGCGGACAGCAGCGTGGCCGAGCACGAGCCCTGGCTACTCTCCTCCAGGTCCTTAGTCAGCATGTCCTTCATCTGACGCAGCAGATGCACCTCCTCCTGCAGCTGACACACCTCCTCACGCAGCAACACTGGACACACACACACACACACAAACACACACACACATGCATTCACGCACGCACACACACATGCAGGGAAGAGGAACATTCATTTCACTTACAACTGAAAACAGATAAGCGGTCAACACATTCTTGCCGTCACTATACGAGTCGGAGGGAGGGTGTGAAAGGGTAGAAGAAGAGAAGGACACAGTGTGAGGGTGAGTGAGGGTGCCACGGCCGGGGAGTCTGGGAGAGCTGGAGGAACGAGCGAAAGAAGGAAGAAGGAGAAGGAAAAAAGGCAGAGATTAGAAGGGAAAGAGTGCGTGAACAGTGAAGCATACGCAAGCTATTTGACACCTTTTTTTGCCATGAGAATACAAATACACACACCTACAAATAACAAGTGGCAGCTCAGCACTCAGGCTGACAGGGCTGCACACACGCACACAGCAGTTGAGAGACCAGCTTGATGTGGCTCAGTTCAAACATCAGCCCCACAAGCCTCCGACCTCATCCTTGTTTTCCAGCTTGGTGTGTTTTCCTTCGACGGAAACTTTCCTCCAAGCCTCCAGAGAGAGAGATACAGGCGCAGGAAGCCAAGGAAACAACAACAACAGGGGAAACACACACACAACCCCAGTCCCTAACAGACACCTGCTGATAGAGTCCCATCTATCACGGCACCCTTTTCACACTGTTTCCCTATCAGACGAGTTAACACTTCAAGAAAAAGGTAGTTGGAGTTAGGAGACTCAAATTGAGTTTCCACACCTAGCCTCCTCCTCCATGAGAAGACTCCACAAGACTCTTGCTTGTGAGCCAATGATGACTAAAAAGATTTGTGTTCCAAACTACTGTTTTTCTGCAGCAAGTTGTGTCTGGTTTAAGGAGATAGTGTGTGCACGTGTTCCTCCAGGTGTGCATATTTGGGCTGTGGGTGTGTGCGTGTGAGCTTATGTGTATGTGCTTGGCAGTATCTGCGTGTGTGAGTCTATGTGTTTGCGTTCAGCTGTGTGTCTGTGTGCGGGCGAGTGCGTGCGTGTGTGAGAGAGGAAGCCAGGCCCCCCCAGGCCCGCAGCCAGGCAGCAGGAGGCTGCAGAGACCTAGATAAGGCAGGCAGGGACAGTCCATCGGTCACTGTCTGCCCAGACAACCCAGACATACCAGGAAGCTTTCTATTCTACAGCACAAGGCACAGAGAGCTGCTTTCCTGGAGAGACCAATCTCTGGCTGCCTTCTTGCGGGCTAAAACGACAATCTGTCTTACTTATTCGTCCCAGACGGGCCAACTGACGCGTTTGATCGCTCCGTCGTACAAGCCTGGGCGGAGTGGCGCTGCCCAGGCTGTCGAAAGCGTCCGCTGCCTGATCAGTGAGCTGCCGGGGGATGGAAGCGGTGGCCCTGACTGTGACCCCGGTGTGATCTCTGGGTGTCCGGGATCCACATGAAGAGCTGTGGTTGTGTTCCATTATGGGAAGAAGGGCCCGCTGTTTGGACTGAGCTGAAACCCAGGGTGTGAAGTGTGTCTGTGCTTCAGAGTGCAGGTGTGGGGCGGGTGTCGCTCTTGAGCCAGTTGGCGCCTGCGATTGCAGCCTGGCCATGGTGAAAGCAACAATCCACAGAGTCAACAGGTTCAACACGTCGAGAGGGGACCCCGAGGATACAGTGTCGCCCTAGGACAGGCAATTGGAACTGTAAACCGATCACCGAAAGAAAAGATGAAAATGGCGAGGGCTCGCCGTGAAGAGATTGCTGTGAGAGCAGAGAGGGGGATTTCCACAGGAGCTATTAGTGCCATCATTCCCTCAAACACACCATCCTATTGATCCTGTCTCAGCCCTCTGCGCCCCCTCACCCGATCCACAGACACACTCGCGCGCACACACAAACTCAACCTGGGGGTTGCTGCTCATTGCCATCACAGACAGCGGGAGAGATGAAGCCAGAGGTCAGCCAAAGGCCCTGGAAGCTTCTGTGTTTTACCACATACGGCATCCATCTATGTAAGAGCTGGTGTGCAGCTTATCAGGGGGAACATGGATGTTGGGGGGGGGGGGGGGGGACGCCTTAATCTATAATATTCTTTGCGAAAGAAATACCTGGTCTATAAACACTAGTCCTTTAAGAACAATAGTGCTTAACGACTGTCTTTTGGTGGCTGTCTCTTACAACACACAACTATCCTGTGCTCTGTTCTACAACATACAACTATCCTATGTGGATGGTGTACATGAGCAGACTCATTCGTCATTTTAACAAGCCTCCCCTTGGAAGCCATTAGACTGACATATTGTAAAACTGTATTATTTGCGTCTCTGCTTTAGACATCCCGTGTTAAAAATGTAATGTTGTTAGCGGGTAATTAGCCATAGGACAAAAGCAGAAGAAGAGTACACTTAAATCCAATTTAAATGTAGTTCATCAGAGCTTCATACTTTTTTATTGTATTCATCTTTTTTCTAAAGAATTGCACTGATTATGTATATTCACTTTACTGATTTGTATTATATATATATATATATATATATATATATATATATATATATATATATATATATATATATATATATATATATATATATATATATATATATATATATATATATAAAAATATGCTTCAATTTTGCTTGGGGCAAGAGAGCTTACAGCGAATGATTGGCATGCCATCACAAACATGTATGTGCATCATTTGCATACATTCCCATTTTTCAACCCCTTCCACCATAATCGGTGCTCGAACAAATGCACCTAACAGCAACATTGACCTTTTATAAACTATCATTGAATTGTGTTGTTCAAATTAAAATTCATAGTGAAATGTGTCTACGTATACAGGATATACTATAAATAACCCACTACCTAGCACTATAGAAACCAGGTAATCACTTGTGGAAATTAACAGTTCCCATGTCAGCAGTCAAATAAAACCTGCATATCATGTTTTGTTGAAATTATAGGAAAATATTTATGCCATGATGTATGCTGTTATCGTTATAAAATCATCAAGGGTTATTCTGTGGGCCTCAATTGATTTGATTTCATTGGTCGAGCCTTAGTAGGGGGCAAGATAATCTCACAATATGCTCCAAAGTCTTTCAATCCTTGGATTACCAGTTGATTGTAAATTCCCACAATAATCTGGCAGCAGAAAGCAGAGACAGACGGCTGAGAGTGTTTTAGTTCCTTCTATGAGTCCATGTTGCCCGTCAGTATTTTTCCCCAGGGTGTGTGCGTGTCCCCTGGTGGCCTGGCATGGGTCTGCCACTCTGGCACACTCAGTCATGGTGGGGGACCCGGGGGAACAGAGGGAGGAGGGTTTAAGACTCTGCTCAGCAGAGAGATCACTGGAGTCATTCAAAGACAAAGCCACTACATCAACCCTCAGGTCACTGCAATAGTACATCTGACTTTGGAAATCTGACTGCAGTACATCTGACTGGCCCTGTGTTCTTCAGGCTGAACCCCCCAGAACACTGCAGAACATTGTGGAACACAGCAGAATAGTGCCGGAGACAGCAGAGCACTGCAGAACATCATGGAACATCGAGGAACACAGCAGAACAGCGACGGAGACAGCAGAGCACTGCAGAACACAGCTCGGCTCAAAACACCATGACAACGATGCCAGTGTCACGACAACAACATTCCCTATGATTAGCCATTGTGTCTCATGAACACCTCCAGGAGTGGCACGTGACCAGGGTAAGGTTGGGAGCTGCTAACCACACTGCCTCCACCTGTCAGATCCAATCCTTGTCATCAGACCTGTTCTGGTACAGTCAGCGTACCGTGATCTCACGGCCACCTGTACAGCAGGTCCAAGGTTCTCTGTGAGACCGGAAACAGGATAGAAGCTGCTGTCAGCTGGACAGGTGACTGGGTCATGAATAAGACAGCTGTCATCACCCAGATGACTTGGACTCATTATAGATTATATATAGGTCTCCTGGTGGCACTTGACTCAACACTTCCCCATAGAATCACTGCAAACAGTGTGTCTGGAAAAAAATAAAAACTACAAAGACATATTCAAGAATAGTAAAAAGACTCTTAACAGTGTTGTACTGTTCTAAACCCTGTCGTTTTTTTTTACAACCACATTATTGTGTGCACACATGCATGTAGTATTAACATATTAACTTGCTGATAAGGCATTTTCTTCAGTTTGATTCATTTAGTGTTTTGATCATTATGTTTTATGAGGTTGGGGTGCCTGCAGTGAGGTAGGAGAGACTGGGGATCGTTGTGAATAAATTACATCCAGCTTTGAGTTTGCTTCCGGCTGCAGAGCAGCTGTGTCTCATGCACAAACACACTGTTAGATACAGTGTATTGACTCCCCAGTCGCAGAGGAGCTGGGAGTGCACCAGCCCCGGTGTGCCTGCTGTCTGTGACAGTGGGTTTGTTTTCTATTGGATATTTGATATTTTATGTGTGCAGTCTGTGACGAGTGGGTTTGCGTGTGTTTGTGCGTATGTGTGTGATGACTGTGTGTGTGTGTGTGTGTGTGCTGAGCTCTGGCCTGTGGTAATGACCATGCAGGGATGATCAGTGTGAAGAAATGACAAGGGTCTGCTGGAGGCCCATCTTCAAGCAGAAATTAAAGCAGATATTAGCCAGGATGTTCAGCTGTTGTTGGTTGTTGGTGTGTGTGTTGGTGTGCGTGTTGGTGTGCGTGTTGGTGTGCGTGTTGGTGTGTGTGTTGGTGTGCGTGTCTCATCCTCCTTTCTCACGATCACCTCCAGTCACTCGAAGAACCCCAAATGAACATCTGGTAAGAGAAGCAGCTTCCGAAAGGACATGTCGTAATCTCAGTTCCAACCCAAAAGAGCATCGCCTATACAACTCAAGACAAAAGCGTGACCTGAATAAGGGGCCTTACATAAGAGGATAACATTGAATCCACATGAAATGCAGGACACAACCAAACAAACACACACATACACACATACGTAGGAGATTTTTTGTTACAAAAAAGCAAACACTTCATTCAGTCAATAGCCCTCCCGATTCTCCGGGGGAGCAACACAGATTAGACACAGTGGTTGTAAACATTCCCAGAAAAGCTATATTAAGAATGTGTGTGTGTGCGTGTGAAAGCAAAAGACAAGCTGTGCTGCAGGATAAAAGCATACTGTAGGTTGTTGTAAACAGCAGACCCTCATGCTATTCAGACCCAGGGACTAGTGGTCTCATATTTTACACAGTAACATAAGGAAAGGGAGACGGAAGGAAAGTGGTTGAAAGCATTCAAACAAGGCTCTACCCTGTCCAGAGATATGACTGAGCACCACCTGTATGAGGCATGGAGATCGGCTCCATTTTCCCACACAGGATTAACACATTAAACTCTACAGTCCGCGCTGGTAGAATGACCTTATTCTATAATAATACATGGAAGGGCTTTATCTGATCATGTCTCACTACAAGCACCAATATGTACAACAATATGCACCACAACATCCTCACTGCTATGCCAACTGGCAGGAGAAGCAAGTGCCACAGGTGCATGATGGTATTTGTAGTGCCTGTGTTTGCGTGCCTGCGTCGGCATCAGGGGTTGCCTTTCTGTGTGTTGGTGTGTGGGTGTGTGTTTGTATCCACAGAGACCAGCTGCCATTAATTAATTACTCAGAGTTTACATTTCATGTGAGGTCAGTGAGAGGATGCCAGCAGGAGATGGCTGTAATGGATTCACACGTTTATGGGCAGATTAGGCTCCATGCCAGGGCTATGACAGTGCAACACCAGAGACAACCTGGCGCAGAGACACTGGCTCCACTCCGGAGAGGGGCGCATCACAAGCCAACAAGTACATGGCGTTCCAGAGAGTGGCAAGAGAAAACGCAGTGCGTTAATGCGTAAACACACTCAGTGCCGATGGTGGCAGATAATCAACAACGTTCACCACTTGACAAGACACTTTTAGCCAGAGTGACAGAAGAGTCCGTGCATGTAGTGAGTGAATGTAATCCCAGAGGGACTTTGACTCACAGACTCGTTTCATGAAGCTGTGCTCTGACGACTATAGAAGCACATCCATGCAGTAACTGTGACTAGGCAGACCCACACTCCATGTTGAGGAATCCTGGTTAAGGAAGGGCATATGTGTGTGGGTGCGTGTGGGTGTGTATTTCTGTGTCTGTCTGTATGTGTGTATGTGTGTGTGTGTGGAGTGTGGAACTAGCCCCGATCGTGACATCTGGCACCACAATTCAGTTTGGTCAAATTCATTATCTTTAGTAATTTGGAGACAGAGAGAGGGAGGAGAGAGAGAGAGAGAGAGAGAGAGAGAGAGAGAGAGAGAGAGAGAGAGAGAGAGAGAGAGAGAGAGAGAGAGAGAGAGAGAGAAAAAGAGAAAGAGAACCTCTGGGTATGGACTAGTTCAGTCACGCTACATAGCCATTGGGATCAGCTCTTCCTCATCCCCTCAAATACCATCAGCCTACACACACACACAGACACACACACACACAAATTCCATTTCAGTGGGATACAGTTAAGTCGAAACCAAACCAGTTTAGGACATTTAGTCAAACAGAGTAGGTCATGTTATAAAATACTGATTGTCCACAGTGCTCTGCAGCACTGATTGTCCACAGTGCTCTGCAGCACTGATTGTCCACAGTGCTCTGCAGCACTGATTGTCCACAGTGCTCTGCAGCACTGATTGTCCACAGTGCTCTGCAGCACTGATTGTCCACAGTGCTCTGCAGCACTGATTGTCCACAGTGCTCTGCAGCACTGATTGTCCACAGTGCTCTGCAGCACTGATTGTCCACAGTGCTCTGCAGCACTGATTGTCCAGTGCCACTGGCCTAGCTGTCCAGAGCAGGGACAGTTAGGACAGTGCTAGAATCACACTGACCCAGACAAGGCTGAAGAGGTTGGGACTATCTTGGTACTATCTTACCTTTGCAAAAAAAGGGCCAAACTTCGCTTCAACTCAAAACCATTGGCAAAAGATTACTTCTGAGTGTAAACTATCCGATTTTAATTGATTTAGTTTGATTCTGAATGGATTGAGTTGAAAATTAATGTGACCCTTGACCTGTTACATTAGGCCTCAACCATTGGTAATCCCTCTAGATTACTGCCCTTTGTCTGATTATGTTCCAGAATATGCTGTAAATTCACTGATCTGCACATGTACTGTAAATATCCACACAATATCCTGACTAACAGTCAAATCTCACATACAGTACTTAATCTGTCAGATTACCAGATTGATACAGATTGACGAATCCACATCTTAAATGTAGGTCAATATCCAGTATATACACACACAAAAAAAATACTGTCTGATTGTAGGTGGAATATCAAAGTGAACACTGGTATTGGAGCTGCTGGACATTCTAGTCTCTGTGGTACAAAAACAACAGATCCATAGATGAGTGACCCGTTCATGGCTACTACCAGAAGAAGTCTGAATTCTGAACTCTTCCGTACTCCTTCAGATTCCTCTGAATCAGCAGATCCAAGGACAGTGTTAACAAACACATGGACGTGCAGTAAAATTGTAATTACAGTATGTCCCCCCACCTAAACACACACACACACACACCTCTTCCCCACTAGCCAAAGACGCCACCTGTTTTTTAATCTTGGGTATCTACAGTAAACACACTTCTCTGTCCTCAACTAGCTCTCCTCTCTTTCATGTTCTCTCTCTCTCTCTCTCTCTCTCTCTCTCTCTCTCTCTCTCTCTCTCTCTCTCTCTCTCTCTCTCTCTGTGACTCACCGGGGTCCCCCTCCTCCTTGTCGGACCTCATGTCCTCCTCTGCACACGCTCCGTAGGGCTCCACGGTCAGCGCCGTAGTGTGTTCTCATTGTTGGCAGACATAACTCTCACACACAGACACACAAACACTCAGGAAAACTCCAAAGTCAGCCAGCCTACTCAGTCAGTCGCTCCTAGCTCTACATACTGGCTCCACCCAATCAGATAACCAGGAATTGGTCTCTCGTGAGGGGGTTGTCTCTCCCTGTCTCTCTTTCTCCACCTCTCTATCTACAGGAACACACCTATTGGCAGTTTCCATTCCAGCCTTTCTGCTTCCACCCTTAGCCCCTCCTTGCAGTAACCCCTCCTAGGTGGACAATGACACTCATTCTTTCCTAACACACACCCACAAACAGGTTGTAGCTGCTGCCTCAGGTGTTTAACCAGGTAAGATTTGTACTCTAGCTCCACCTAATGGCAAAAAGTTGCAAGTCACTCCAGCGACATGACGAATCTAGCCTGGCTCTGCCCTCCTACGTACTTACGCTCAATTTGGGTTTTGTTTCTGTACTAGGTCTAGGAGTTTGACTTTGAAGTCGGTTTTCAGGAACACCTTTTTTGTAGGTCCAATCAGCAAACATAGGGAGTGGCTGAGAACGATGACATTAATGTTGTGCACTAGTTTGAGTAGTTCAGTAATGGCGGCGGAGAAAGATGCAAGCAAAGCTATTCTGCGGTTGTGGTAATGCTGCCGAATATCCATAAGTTAAAGCCGGAGCAAGAACATTCCTTGCTGAGTTTTGTTGGTGGCCATGATGTTGTGGCCCTCCTCCCCACGGGGTTCAGGAAAAGTTTGGATTTTTTTTTCTCCAGCTACGGCAGCTAGCTCCGTTACAGTAGTGGTGAAGGAGTTGGCTAATACGAAAGCTTGCGATTGGTTATGGCAGATCAGAGTGGCTCTGGGCAGATCCAATAGTTTTAAACTTCAACAGAGGACCCGCCTTCAAGGAAGTTAACGCTTGTCAATGGAGCGATCCCAGACCCTCTGTACAAATGAAATGTACGAGGGTCTGGTTAGGACCAGGCTATGGTGAATCCACCTCATCCGTACAATCCATCACACACCCACCAGTTCTACCATGCCCTACAAGAACGGCCTCAGAAGCTGTTAGGCGTGAAGTCACCGAAACAGGCTACAGGATAATCAAACCAGTGGTTTATCCAGGAGCGAGAGCGAGACACCGGCAGATGCTAGAGCTTAGCCTCATATTATCAAAGACATGACAACTTACCTGACTGACATATATATCTATCAAAGGACACGTTGCCCTGAAACTGTCCAATCATCACACACCACCTGGTCTGTCTGCTCGTGTATCGGAGCTGTCTGTCCATCCGTCATCGTTTTGTTTCTCTCTCTTCCTTCCCGGTGTCAATGTGGATGGCAACACACAGCGGCAAACTGCAGTAGGCCTGCAGGGTGCTGCCTTGCAGCCTCGACTTGGACTCAGTCCAGCTGGAAAGACTGGAGTGTTGGTAGTTAGGACAGACCCCGAGTAAGGGATGCAAGTGCAATGGAAATGAGAAGCAGGGTACTGACGGAGAGAGCAGAGATGGTGAGAGAGAAAAAATGCCAAGAGCCATCAATCGTGTGAGGGGGAGAGGGGGGGGGTGACAGAGAGGAAATAAATGAGAGAATTAAAGGGAGGAGGGAGGGGGGAGGAGGTACGGAGTGAGGGTGTGAGGGATGCATGGACTGCCAGGCAGATCAGATCTGAGGGAGGCCTGGCGTTCATCAAGCTGGACAGATTCTGTTTTGACTGTCGTCAGTCATCAATGGACATCATCAGACTGCAGCTGCATGTATTCACGATGTGGATGCGCCCAGCTACCTTTGTCAAGGGAGGAGTCAGGAGTGCTGAAGTCCATCAGGCTGGAGATCTCTGTCTGGTAACACATGCCTGTCAGCTTCTGTCTGTGGTGAAGCGCCGGGTCTGTCAGAGAAACACAACAACACACGGGAATACATGAGATCAGAGCAGAGCGGCGGAGCAATTAAGCACGCGCAGGCACGGCTGCTGGTACGATGGGCTCCGTTGGCCAGGCTCATCTCATGCCTCTCTCTCTCTCTCTCTCTCTCTCTCTCTCTCTCTCTCTCTTTCTCTCTCTCTCCTCCTCTCTCTCTCTCTCTCTCTCTCTCTCTCTGGCTCTCTCTCTCTCTCTTTCTCTCTCTCTCTCTCTCTCTCTCTCTCTCTCTCTCGTTCCTTATTTCTCTCCAGGATTGCCGTGTTTTAAATTAGAGCTGAACCTGAGGTATTGGAGCCAGCCCTCATTACCACCCTCCCCTTACCTCATCTCCTCCCCTCTTCCACCTACCCATTACCCGCCTCCTCCTCCTACCTATTCCACTCCTCATCTTCCTCCTCCTCCTCTTTCTCCACCCCCTTGCCTCATGGTTTTAATTCACTGCCTAGGAGAGACTATAAAAATACACTTTTTTTTCGCAAAGTCAAAGCAGCCATATCCCTGTTGAGCCATAGCTGTTTTCTGAAGCAGACCCCAAACAGCGAGGTTTGATAATCAAAAAATCCTCTAAAGGTAGCTCTGCATCCCTGGTATTGATTGAAGGTATTCTCATCACCATTTCAAGGCCAGTCACATACAATTACTGCTGCACTGTATTGGGCTAGACAGATGAATGGAAATCTATGTGAGAGCTGCCAAGCCAAAGATTGTACACTGTTGTCAATCTACATACAAAATAGTGTTTTGTCCAACAGGATATATTTCTTATCACATGGCAAGTTAACTTTCATTCCCCGCCTTGCTCCTTATGAGAAAACAATGTAAGATTTGCAAGAATGTGCCACTAAGAGATTCTGCAGAGCCCAAGGGGATACTCCAAAAACCTCCCTTAACATTTCAGAAGCAGACGGACTGTGGGGTAACCCTGGACACCATCCTCAGCAGACTCAAAGAGGTCAAAGGTTATTGGAGATGCCAGTGTCTGGGACAACACCGGAAAATATGATGTCACTTTGACCCCTACCATAGGTTGGATTCCAGCTCTGTTCTTCTGATTCATCAACCTCTCCAACCACATTTAATGACTTAATATATTACGATGAAAAATTGCCATTTAAACCTTCATATCAAAATATATCTCACCGTGGACATTTTTACGATGATAATTCTCTCTGAAAATTAAAGAGAGACCTTCTCTCCCCTCAGGCAAGGAGACAGAAGTGACTGCATAGCGGGAGGGGGGGGGGAAATATCCCAGTTATTCATGTAATCTGCCCAGCAGTTACACTAACCCACACATCCCCCAGGAAACATAGAAATAACACTCATAGATCCAGCATGTCTCAGGTTACGCAACCACAGACAATAGGAGAATGATACGAGAAACTCTGCAGTGTGTTATTTCTTGTAAATGAGAAAAACGTTGGTTTGTCCTTTAAGCGTTCATTGTCAAACTGCAGGACTTTGGCTGGCTGGCAGAATCATGCAGTTCACTTACAGCACCAAGCTGAAGGGTATAATAAAAACTGGTCTATTGTTGAATTTTGTCGTTTGAAATTGTCATGGAAATTGTTTCCACCATAACTGCTCTCCTTCCCTTCGGGATTTAAATAAATGATTTTATTTGTTCATTTGAGTAGAAAAGGCTATAAGCAAGTAAATGTTGTTTTCTATCTAAATGTGATTTCCCGGTAATATCACAGGGAACAGATTAAGCATTTTATGGTTAATGTGCTGGTTTGTCTTCTGCCTTTTCAGAAAACAATGAATATGTTCCCTCAGGGGGTTCAAAATCCACTTCATGCAACATCGAACCCTGGTCTACCACCAGAGCCAGGAGTCATCAGTATGGTCTGGAGATGATTAGTGAGCATCCAAATTGTTAGCCACCCCATAAAGCAGACTTGGTCCCACAGCACTTTTGCACCCAACCCAACAATGTTTCTACATGTCTGCTCTAAACTGTCCTTATTGTGGACATATATGTTGAAAGGCTTCCAAAGTCTTTATTGCCTGTCCATCTGACCCCACCTCTGGTTCTGTCAGCAGCCAGTGGTTCCTTCTCTAGGAGATTCAGGCTCAGTCAACCTCCAGGCCAGGCCACAGAATGCTGACAGGGGGGAAATAGAGTGCCCAGATCTCACACGTTCACCCACCAGCACAGCACAGCCCAGCCCAGCCCAGAACAGCACGGCCCAGCCCAGCCCAGCACGGCCCAGCCCTGTTCTGCAGCCACCACTACCATGAGCCCACCCAGCATCCCAAGGCAGTGATGCACCACTCCAAATCACCTCTGTGACTGGGACTGTTGAGAAATCAAACATTACTGCAAAGATATAAATTTACAGGCACGCTATTCAAACTACAGGCACCCTGACAAACTGCATTGAAATATGTCAGTTTCATATTTTAATCACACCTCATTTGACGGATGGGAATCCTGCAGCTGGTGCATTGATGAGATAATGGGATGTGATTATCAGCAGTAAATGATATCCCTCAGCCAAAAAGACTGGTCTTCGCTTTTCTCTTTCCTTCAGTAGAAGTGAGAGACAACCTTTTCCTTAGTGACCAACTCCAAATCAGTCTCCTTGTCACATCTAAGGCTGTAGGCTGCCACACATCTTAATTATGGGGCTTCAACACCCAGCCCAAACATCTTAACAGCAACAGTCATTCCTCTCCACCCTGGCCTGCCTGACTGCCCGAGGCTCAGCCCTGGCTGTCTATTCATCTGGATTTATGATCACAGGTGACAGCAGCCATCGACTGGTGCTGCATTCACAGAGCATCAGCTCTGGGCAATTGGCTGCCTCAAGGCTACTGTGATTCACAGGCCCAAGATGCAGACAGCACTGTGGCACTGAGAGTTGTCACACACACGCACACACACACACACAAACACACACTACCACAACAGGCTCCTTCAGGGATACATCCATTAGCTTTATGAGGGAAAAACAGAGGAGAGTTCAGTGTTGGCGGGGATGAGGCCAGGGCCGCTCAATACTGGGGCTATTGTCGAACCCCACAGGCATGTTTGACAGAGGCAGGATTTGAAAGCAGGTTGGAGGAGACTGAACCGCTGCTTGATGACTGCTGGGTCGTCTGTAGCGTTTCATTCTCCCGTTCGAATCGTTTCTATTTACCACGGCAACACGTGCAACCATTGCACTGAAGAACCGTCCGCATCGCACTGTCCGGTGGCTGGTTTGTCAAGTTCTTCAGTCACAGGAGGGAGTGGCTTCTCTCATCGTCAGCAGACATCATGAACAGCAGAAACATGACGAGGCTAAATGTGCACGTCAGCCCTGTTTGATACCCTGGGCTCATGTGGGCTTGAGGGAGATCAAAGGCTGGCCACTGAGCTGCCAAACTGGAGGCCAAGAGGCTACAGTCTATAGCTGAGCTTACACTATCTGCTCGACACAAGAACCTGATGGACACTATTGATTTCATCCCCGAAGCTGGCTGAGGGCTGTGGAGAGCTTGCTTCTGAGCCCGCCTAAAAACAAGGATTATGTACAGTGAATCACAGACTAACTTGTCAAACAGAGTCTCCCTGATGAGTAGAACCCAGACTGGGTGAATGGCTGATGTCAATAACTCATCATCTGTTGCTGAGGGGCGTATTGCCCTTACCGTTAGGACGAACAGACAGTTCCCCGCTGCTGGACAAGCTTTAATGGCCTCGCCAAGCTGAGTCACGAGATCATGATGTTCTCCCTCAGGTGCACAACAGCTCGGCCCTAAATCTCAGAGAGGCCCCAGAGGCGCACGGCTGAACTTTCCGAGGGTCAGCAGTCCAACAGGGAGCTTGGCCAGAAAGGTCATTGGAACTTGACATTTTAATGTCTTCTCCCTTAGTGGGCTTGAGTGCGAGGAGAATGTTCTACACTAATGACTAGCGCCAGGAAGAAACGGCAGCACCAGGAGTGATATTCAGCTCCAGGACCATGTTTTGTCGGTGTGTATTACCAGCTGGAAGCTACTTGTGTAGTTACTTGTAAAATGTGTTTTGAAATTGCTGCAAGCTTTATGGTCCTTCTCATCTCAAATGGATGAAAGAAAAAACAACACAGAACGCAGAAATAAACACTGATTGAGAGAGAAACTATGAAGAACCATTACAGACCACATGCACACACGCACGCACACACACACACACACACAAACACACTCATCACGACTGATGGTCTTGGTCACAGCTGGGCTGGTCCCTCATCACAATGACCCGAAAGCTTTACTGGACCTGCCCCAAGATGAGGGCGGATTTAAAACCAAGATTAAGAGTGAAAATCTGTCTGGAAGAAATCCAGCACAGACCCAACCAGAGTACAAATCCCCTCCTCCCTCCCTGGCCAGCTCAGCGCCGGATCTTCTGGTGCCAAAGCTCTGTGCTCTCAGCTGGAGAGAGGGCGCCGAGGCTGGGATGAAGGCAGGACCGGCTGGTCACCAGGGAGGGTCAGCATGGCTCCCTCCTCTTTAGTATGCTGTCTGTGTAGAGGGACATTAGGAGAGCGCGAGTGCCTTTCTGACCTTCTGTCCCTGAGGCGTATGCATCTGATTACTATACTGGCCTGGTTGTCCCGCATAACCCCGCCCCTATTCCCTCACCCCCAGCCCTCAGCTTCTCTTGGCCCAGCCCATCTGCCTCAAACCCCCTCACTGGGTTCCTCTAACCCCCTTCGGCAGCTCCTCTAACGTCACCCTCTTCCCAGGACATCTGGACAGAGCTGAGAGGAAGACATCACTGTTGGCGTGTCTGGGCCACAGGACCAGACAGAGACACGCACACAGATGAACAGTTATATCTGTACTGCCAACAGTTACATCTGTACTGCCATCTCCACAGACAGAAACCCACAGATAAGCACTGAGCTCAGGGGTACATAGTGAGGATTTCTTGCTGACATATATACGAACCCATAGTACAATTCAGTGTGTTTCAATTTGATCAATTCAGGACTCAATATCAGCAGTTCAATACCGTAGTAGCTCTATATTCTACTGCACTATAAGGCAGTAAATGGCCTTTATGGAACAGAGAGACTTTTTTAATGGAAAAGTTTTATTCAGCAGTCTGAATAATTCAACACAAAGCTGTGTGCGATTGTGTGTACATAAGTGCATCTACGTGTGTGTGCGCCTATCTCTGGACGACTGTGTGTCTATGAAAGTTTGTAAGGGCTTTGTTTAAGTAGTGCAGAATATAGTGAGCCGATTAGCATCCCAGCCAACCAGCCAGTCAGCCAACCAGTCAGTCAGCCAGGCAGCCAAGCAATCAGGCTGGAAAATAGGCTTTTGTGTGTCCTAGGATCCCTTCTCTGCTGGAAAATCATGGTAGGAACCTCCAGAATCGACCACATGTGGTCCACAACAACCCAATACAAGTTTCACTTGGCTTTTGCAGTACTTCCCATCAGAATCCACACACACCACACACACATCTATGAAAGTAAGACCTTTATGTACAATGTTTGAAGACGCCTGGGCTTTACTTAATGCCCTCACCCCAGCCTCCCGCCCTCACCCCAGCCTCCCGCCCTCACCCCAGCCTCCCGCCTTCACCCCAGCCCCCTGCTCTCACCCCAGCCCCCTCCACCAGCCCCAGCCCAGCTGCCCTCACCACTGCCCCCTCCCCCTGCCCAAGCCCCCCTGCCCTCACCCCAACCCCTTCCACCAGCTCCCACTCTCCCTGCCAAGGCCCTTAACATAACAGACATTCTAATGGCCTGATACATTTGACTGGCAGCGAGTTGAATGAAGGCAACATTTATCCAAAATCAATGTTGGAGCAGCGAGTGTATAGAATACAGCAGCTGGGTTTGTTTTGCCCGCTCCTCTGGAGTCAGAAACTAGGCTGCAGGCCGGGGCTTGGGAGGGGTCAGGGTGGACTGCCTCAACTGTGAATCAAGGATGTTTCAACTGTTTGTATTTTCATCATATCCTTCCCATCCTTGGAGAAAATCCATTTTACCTGCAACCTTTTTTCCTTCTAACTTTGTCTTGTGTTTTTCTGTGTGAACTTCACACTCTGATCAAAATAAACGTAAGTTACCTTCTAAATGGTGAGCCAGTCAAGTACATCTAAAGTATTTGAATGGGGTTTGAATCTAGAGTCTGTCCGCCACCGTCTCTACCATGGATGCAATTACAAGCAGCAAAGAGGCAGCGGCAACATTTTCACAGCTAGAGAGCCAGAGCTGTCAAGAACTCTGTTACCCACGCTGCACCACTCTGTACAACATAATCACTGTCTGCTCTGTTGTTAACAACATCAATGTCTGTTCTCTCTCTCAAAATACATTCATTAAGCATTCATTGGGCCACAGCCAAGGTTTTTGCACAGTAAAACCTTGTCTTCAGTTCTGAGGTAGTGTACAGTTAGCTCATTTGTTCAAGACAGCGCAGTCAATGAACCTCTGTTTTCCTATAAACCGTCATAATCGCAGATGTTCAGAAGTTGGGCTGTGCTCCTCATAGGGCTGGTGTGATGAGCGGAGTGAGATCCCTCTCCCTGCGCTGTGACTGTGTTTCTCCCTGAGGCAGCTAGCTGTCGGTCTGGACTGGTCCCCGAGGCCAGAGCCTCGCCTGGGGGCAAGGCTGCCACTCCATGGCCCACAGCTCAGCCTCATTCTAATTGACAGATACCTTTCTGAGGCTCCTCTGGACGATGACAGATTTGATTGGAAGCAGATTTCTTCAGGCGTGCAGACAGGCCGTCTTCACCCCACACCCGAAGGCAGCTGGCCATGCTCAGATAACTCACTTTACACCATAACTCACTCTGAAAAGCTTAAGAAGACGCTCATTCAACACGGTCGAGCGGTTTGCTTCGAAGTTTGTGAAAAGTATGTGTAGAGGAACAGATTGTAAGACTCTTTTTTGAATAAAGGCAGAATCCAAAAAACTGAGAACATGGGCCATGGTCGCCTGGAGTAGATGTGTACTGTACACTTTCTCATAACTAAGTGGGAGATTAGAGACAGATGGGGTTTAAATACCATCCATTCTGTTTCGGCTTCATCAAGAGATCTGATCATTATTACCTCAGTCATGAGCAGTGTGATGTTCCTGCTTTAATGCTCCAGTAGTCCCTATCTGAGATAAGACTAGATACGTACTAATCCACCAGGCTGGTGTCTGAAGACCCACCAAAAGGGCTGGGACATGTAGTTTTACAGTACATCTGTTTTCTGCAACAGTAGATCCCTGCCTGAGTTAATGTTTAACATCAGAGGCAGCAAGTTCTGTGGAACACCACTCACCAGATGTTTCTTTCCTATAAACCCCCACACACAGGGACACAGTACAGCAAAATACTGTACTTGGTGAAAGATTACTGCGAATTAGCATCTCGAACAGCCCCAAAATATTATCCCCAAAAAATCATTTTGAACAGAAAATGTCATGTGTCACCAATTATGTTCAAATAAACTGTCTATAACACATCAAATAAACGATTTATCAATAGATTAAATAGATTTCAGAATTCAGTCAGTATTGAAATACTGAGTTAGGGATTCAGAAATGATCTCACGGAACGGGGCTCTAAATGTAACATCACTTCTGCCTTGACATGTCATCATATCCTCCTATCCAGGTTGCTAGGCAACGGTTGCCCGGGCAACCATAGGCTTAAACTTTAATCCCCCCCTTCTAAAGAAAAGTGCTACAGAACCACAGAGGTAGAAAGGTCTGGCTGGGAATAATACAGCCTGGCTGATGAGCAGGGAAGCCAAGTCTTGACTGATGTGAGCCATTAAAAGGCAGAGTTCTTAGAAGTCCTGTTCACTAACCATCGCAGCACCACCCAGCTCCCAGCTCTCATTATACAGCACCAACTCCCAGTCCTTCTCCAACCAAACTAGACAAGAGCTCTCACACTTACTAATGCATCACACATTCTGTGGAATGTCTGGGAAAAAACATCCAATCGGACAAACTGCACTGGAATAAAAAATTCAAAACCTGACTTTAATATGACTGTAACCCAAGTGGAAAAGGAATATACTTAAATCAATCTTAAATTAATTAAAATGTATTAAATTAGAGCATACAATTTAATTCGATTGGAACTGGAATCCTGCTGAAAATGCACAGATTTTGTATATTCACATAATTATTGACAACTTTCATATTTGTAAGTAGGTTTGTACTTAAGTATGTATTTAAGCCTAATATTCTTTCACTAGGGGAGTAATCCATTTTTGTCAGTAAAAAGGAAAAAGAAAGAAACTTCTGGTTGTTTTGCTTCCAAGAGCAGCTGTGATTTGAGCTTGGTTCTGAGGCTGGTTTAGTCAGATCAGGTTGTGATGGTGAGTGTTCCCTTCTGGCAGACTGACAAAGCAGGAGAGGAGGAGAGTTGCTCCACTTTTTTTTTTTACACACCTGTAGATTTGAACTGTGGCGTGATGCAATCATAAGGTGTGTGTCAGGCCTGTTTCCACCTGTATATGCATGTAGAACACTGTAAACCACAAAGCAATAGTATACCATGAAAGAGAGAGGGAGGAGAGAGAGAAACTAACGAAAGTAAAAGAAAAGAAAGAGAATGAAAAGAGACAGACCCAGGGGTCCTCATTCATTTCAGTCTGACTGGGGTTGTGGCCTGTACTGTGGCACCAATTAGATGAGTCATCCTCATCTTTCAATCATCCACATCATTGTTCTATCATGGAACACACCGTCCTGCTGTAACATCGTCCTGCATTGCAATACATGTACACACACGTGCACACACACACACAGCAGGTGTGGTCTGTCTCACCTCTCCTGTCTCACCTCTCCTGTCTCACCTCTCCCGTCTCACCTCCCAGCACCTCTCCTCACTCACCTCTCCTGTCTCACCTCCCAGCACCTCTCCTCACTCACCTCTCCTGTCTCACCTCCCAGCACCTCTCCTGTCTCACCTCTCCCGTCTCACCTCCCAGCACCTCTCCTCACTCACCTCTCCCGTCTCACCTCTCAGCACCTCTTCTGTCTCACCTCTCCTGTCTCACCTCTCCTGTCTCAACTCTCCTGACTCACCTCTCCTGTCTCACTTCTCCTGTCTCACCTCCCAGCACCTCTCCTGTCTCACTTCTCCTGTCTCACCTCCCAGCACCTCTCCTGTCTCACCTCTCCTGTCTCACCTCTCCTGTCTCACCTCCCAGCACCTCTCCTGTCTCACTTCCCAGCACCTCTCCTGTCTCACCTCTCCTGTCTCACCTCTCCTGTCTCACCACCCAGCACCTCTCCTGTCTCACCTCTCCTGTCTCACCTCTCCTGTCTCACCACCCAGCACCTCTCCTGTCTCACCTCTCCTGTCTCACCTCCCAGCACCTCTCCTGTCTCACCTCTCCTATCTCACTTCCCAGCACCTCTCCTGTCTCACCTCTCCTGTCTCACCTCTCCTGTCTCACCTCTCCTGTCTCACCTCCCAGCACCTCTCCTGTCTCACCACACAGCACCTCTCCTGTCTCACCTCTCCTGTCACACCTCTCCTGTCTCACCTCTCCTGTCTCACCTCTCCTGTCTCACCTCCCAGCACCTCTCCTGTCTCACCTCCCAGCGCCTCTCCTGTCTCACCTTCAAGCACCTCTCCCGACTCCAATTCCCAGGGAACACAGCTAGGCCTCTTGGTCCTCCATACTAGGTGACAGTCCATCTCTCCCTCCTCTTCCTCCTTCACTGAATCCCTCTATACTTCCTGTGTCTTACTCGCTCCTTCACTGTCTGCATCTGTTTGTTCTTCCCTGATGAGGGATGTGCGGACTAGACGACCAGATTATACTGTCCACGCCCCCCCTCCCACCACTTCCCCGACCCCACATTGGCCCCCATTGGATCCCCACACCCTGGCTGCACCCGGTTTCATTTGTATTCACAGTGCACTTACAGCACATTTGTATTTGGCTAAATCTGTAAATTCTCTAATCCAGACAGATTTACAGTATAGTATTCCATCCCCACCCCCACCAGCATTGACTTCATCCCCCCATGCAACCTTATATGAAAGTCTCAGTATTATTGTGCCTCATCCACTACCCCCAACATCCCCACCCCCACCATCATCCTGCCTCCTCCATCACTACCCTCACCATCCCTGTTACCCCCCCCCCCCACACACAGACACACACACACACACACACACACACACAAACATCTTCCCCAGTCTCCCTGCCATGGAGCCTGGGAGTCATTGAGACTACTGTGCCTATCTCAGGCCACTCTGCAGTGCAGCGGTGGCATCACACAGAAACACGAGGATACAGGCTGTGTTAGGAAGCTCAGGTCTGACTGGGATTATGACACTTCCTGGACGGGAGCCTCCACTAGTCCTCTGACAGCTTGATCAGGTGACAGCACTAAGGGATTTGAAAGCAGGTGTCAATCCTGATCACATCACACAAAGACTGGGAGGGAGGGAGGGAGGGAGGGAGGGAGGGAGGGAGGGAGGGAGGGAGGGAGGGAGGGAGGGAGGGAGGGAGGGAGGGAGGGAGGGAGGGAGGGAGGGAGGGAGGGAGGGAGGGAGGGAGGGAGGGAGGGAGGGAGGGAGGGAGGGAGGGAGGGAGGGAGGGAGGGAGGGAGGGCAAACTTGACAGGGATAAAGCTAAGACTCATGATATCAGCCTCTTCAGCCATCCAATGTCTCTTCACACAACCAGTGTGAGTTTATGTGTGTGTGTGAGTGTGTGTGTTTGTGTGTGTGTTTGTATGTGTGTCTAGGATCAGCTCCTACAGAAAACCTTCTTACTTTTGCTGCAGATAGCACACAGGGAAGTTTGTTTCAAGATGAGCCGGTCTGTACAAGCCTCAGTGCTTCCGATGGAACTCCGGCAGCAGGCACCCCAGCAGCAGCTCTACCTCACACCAGTAAGAGGAGCCACGACCAGAGGAACCTAATAAGCTGTGACACACACTGTCAGTCAGCCAGCTGTCAGTCTGCTCACCCACAGTGTTGGAGTACACGCTTCTCTGCTTTTCTCTATGGCCCTCCCCCTCCCTCCCTCCCTCCCCTCTCTCTCTCTCTCTCTCTCTCTCTCTCTCTCTCTCTCTCTCTCTCTCTCTCTCTCTCTCTCTCTCTCTCTCTCTGTCTCTCTGCTGGCTGCTTGGTGTCTGTCTGTTTGTCTGTCCACCTGTCTACCTCTATCTGCATGTTTGCCTATACAGTATGCATGCATGTTTGTTTGCCTGTCTGCCTACCAGCCTTATGTCAACTCTCTGACTCACTCACCCACGCCGTCCACTCCGCCCGCCCGCCCCCACCACCACGCGCGCTCTTTCTCTTCTTCAATCTCTCTCTTTCTTTCTTTCTCTCACTCGCCTTCTCCCTTTCTCCTTGTCTCTCTTTCTCTCTCATCTGGAAAAGCAGTATACCACAGCCAAAAACATTTTCCCATCAAGCACAACAAATACCATCTGTGCTTGTACAGGAATATAAATCAAGTTTGGACAAGGCCGCTTGTTCTGGACAACACTTGAACAAAGAGAGGGAAAGCAAAGAAACTGAGACAGAAGAGAAGCAGGGGGAGAAAGCCTTACGACCTCTGATGAACGCCACACAAAAGCACCTTTTTGCCCCATCCATAGGGAAGACTTGCAACGCTTAATTACTCTTACAACCAAGCAAACAACACAAATCCTCCTTGATGATCCATCCGAGTCCACACACCCACCCACCCAACCACACACACACACACACACACACCCACCCAAGCCCTTTGAACGAAGAGCTGAACCATTGAGATTCTCATCAGCTCAGACAGCAATGAAATACCTAAAGAAGAATACGCTGCAAACCGGCTGGCCACGGTGCCTGAACCCACGTCACACACCAGAGGAATGTGTGGATGGCCTTGCTCAAGCTGTCTAAACAGTTTATCAGCAAAAGACGGATGACACACTCGGAACAGGAGTCAAATTCCCATATTCCCGCCTCGAAAACAAAGTGCACTCCGTGTAACCATAAACCTCTGAGCAATGTACTGTAACAGGGGAGGCTTCTAGACCCAAACCCACCAGACTCGGCGGAATTCCCCCTCTTGATTGCTTTGGGAGCTGGAGAGAGGAGCCTGAACGGTCTCAACTCTGCCGTCTGCATTCCATGGAAGGCGAGGAGCAGCACACTGACCGGAGGGAGACTCAGTTCTCTCTGCTCTGCATAAGAGGTACAAGGGCCGTCAAAAAAGGTGATTGCCACCCTCTTTTTTGTTCTTTTTTTTTTTACCTCAGTCAGAACTCAAAATGGATGAAAGGTTGTTTTCTCACACTTCTACACACAACGCCATTCAGAAAATTCATGTTTTGAAATATTTTGGACGGAACAATGAGAGAAAATGCTTTCGACTTTCTACAGAATGACCCCTCTTGGCATTCAGCTCGGTATCTTGGTGTCTTATGCAGACACCAGCAGATCCATCCAACACTGAGCAATTCAGTGTTGGAGCCTCTAAGGGGAATTCGGCTGTAGACCCAACTACAGTATGTTCCTAAATTACAGCAAGTCATGAAGGGTGCGGGGATGCCAACTCTCACGCGTTGCCGCTGAGACACAGGCATTTCAACCAGTTCACACGCTCTCACGCCACACCTTGCGTTTCTCACGCTGAGAAGGCAACGCCGACCGAGTAGCCCTGCTCACGTTGTAAACAGCTATGGACGAGGCGCAGGCACAGGGAGTGAAGCAACGAGACGGGTTTGATTCTGGCCCAGGCCTGCATGTCTTCGTTTGGTGTACAGACAGGAGAGATGCATAAATGAAACGAGTTAACATGGGCAGTCTGGTTGAAAAACCCGTTAGATGTGCCAAATCACATGACATTTTACTCTCAATTAAAGGCCAGGCCATTGAAACAACCAGGACCATGGTTTGAAGTCGACATTTGAGTTCACGCCACAGAAAAGATCAACAGGCTGCGCTAATCACAGTGCAGCACATCACTTTGCAGACGAACACCTACCTTCTTATTTATTCATAAAGGTTGAACAGTAGGCTATGTACATAGGGATGCCACTTGACTCCTCACCGGGCTCCCAGCGGAGAGCTGAAAAGGTCAACCATCAGACTAATAAGGTCAAAGTCTGACCTGGGATGGCAGCATTGATGAACTGACCCGAGAGGTATTACCTACGTAACTGTTGATTATGGACTTTTGAGGGAGTGGAGAGAGAGAGAGAGAGAGAGAGAGAGAGAGAGAGAGAGAGAGCGCAAGCGCGAGCGATAGTGCGAGCGTGCGAGAGAGAGAGAGAGAGAGAGAGAGAGAGAGAGAGAGAGAGAGAGAGAGAGAGAGAGAGAATCAACGCCCAACTCTGGCTTACCTGCAGGTGTGTATATCACCTGCAAGACATGCACACACAGCCGCAGACCTCCCCCCACTCCCCCGCCCTCCTAATGATGCTTGCTTTACCACAGTCCTGAGACAGTGTGTTTAATGGACTGGGGTAGAAAATCAATCCCCTCCCCTCTCCTTGGCCGCCCCCCAGCCTCAGCCTCAGGGCCCGTTGAGAACAGTCCAGTGTCTGGTTCACTTCTAGGTTTACTTCTCTGTCCTACTCAGCCATCAGACACTGTAAATCACCCACTCTCATTTTGATTACTCTAGTTAAACTTCTTTTCTTTCTTTCTGCCATAGCACAGCCTCCCCCCCCCCCCCCGTCTCCCTTCCCCTTCCCTCTCTTCCTCTCCTTTACAGACTAACCCCAGGCAAAGGTAGAGAGGCACTATGTCATTTGGTGAAATTGACCAATTTCAAGTCAGCCATTTGTTGCCATTCGGGTGGCACCGCCCACCTGCCCACTGGGTTGTGGAAAGTTGGCAGGATATTCATGAGCACTGGAACAGAAGCACTCTGGGGTCTTGAGAGCACATTCCTGGATGGGATGAGCAGCTGAGTCACTCTGGCCGTGGTTAATTAAGAGGACTTTGTGGGATAGCCTTCAGTTTGAATCCCCCCCAACCACACATGCTCCACCAGTACCGGCCACACTGAATGCTATTCATTGTTCTTCTGCCAGTGTGGAAGATTCCGCTGCTCTCCCCTGCCCCCTTAGCCTGGCTGCCAACCCAACTTCTCCCCGCCCACAAAAACATTTGGTCGGGAAGTTGGGTCTGGAGGGTCTCGTTTTGGGAACAACTACATAAAACCAGGATCTGGGTGGACCAATGAAATTGCCAGGGCGGGCTTTATACGATGATGGACAGATGATCAACAGTAACATAATCAACAACGTCACGAAAAAGCTCTTGGGTTGAATTTGTTTTCAACAAACAACATATTATGTTGCTCTGATTGGTTGTAGGTCTATCCAATTGAGTGAAGAGGCATTTGTTTTATGAGTTTGGTTGAAACACGCCCCACTGTCACAGCCCAACGGAGAGTTTTCAGACTCATATTCTGACTAGAATTATGAGTATGACAACGTCAGGCTACTGTCCCCTGTCTATGAAGTCCTCTATGAGAAGCCCAACATAGACAAGCTGAGGATTATGGGGCAACTGAAAAATCACGTGAGGTGGATGACGTTTTCAACGAGGGGGCAGTCACAGCGTGAGGGGCGTACCTGGTCCCACAGTGGGGATTCCTTGACCTGAAGTTGTCCGTGGAAACTGTTTGGAAGAGGGCATGCAAAAAATACTTTGCTGGTAATTGGATGACCCATCAGTTTGTCCATGTCTATCATCCTAACCACAAACAAATAACTTAGAGCTTTGCAAAAAATTGATTCTCATGATCTCAATCTCGAGGTGTCGTAAGATTAGGGATTTCTGGGGAAATGGGTTTCCGATCGGATGATAGGTAGATTGATGTGGGTGGTGCTCAGTAGTTTAAAGGGTGTTTCAGTGATGGTACGGACACGACCTTGGTTGCCATGAGGAGAGCTGACCCGCCAGACCACAAGTTAGTAAAACCTGTCCTGAGAGTGTGTACAGTTCCGTTCCCCCAGGGGTGGAGGGGTATATAAACACATCTGGTCTGAATCAACACACACACACACACCTCAGAGGATTAACAATGTCCATTTACAGCCGTGTAAGCACGTGTGTGTGAACGTGCAAGTGTGCATGTCAGCGTGTATACGTGCCGATGTTGACGGTGTGTTTGTACGCGTGTCTGCGTGCGTGCCTGTCGACATGTGGCTGTGTGCATCCTCGGTCGTGGAGAGGAAGCACGGTGCAAGCCGGTGTAATTACTGCCCTTCTAAATATTTGTGCGGAGCCTCCTCTTGTGGAGGCAAACAGAGAGGCCTGGCGTCATCCTCCAGGGACGGTAGACTCACGGGGGGAAGAGGAGGCTACCAGCTGGGCCGGATGTCAGTCTCTCAGTGTGTCTGAGCTGATAATCAATATCATGCATCATACAAAGTGAACGTGAGTGTGGATGCGATGTTTCCACATGTCGCTGCATTGCTGTGGGGGGAGGCGAGGTTTTGTGTGCGCGATGTAAATCTAGCTGTGTTTCGCTCGATGACAGGAGGGCTGCTGAGAGAGCCAGAGAGTAGTGACATCTTGATTTGATGCACGAGAGAGCGGCTCCAACTCGGGAGTCGATCGCAACAAATGTCAGTGGAGGATTTAAGGTTGAGTAACTTCAATTTCGTCTGTGCTTCGCGTCACAACTCAGCCCCTCGTGGTCCCGGTCTTCGACTGTGTGTCTGTGATTGTACACTGAATGAGTGACGGAGTGCGTGTTCTTAGATGTGCGTGTTTGTGTGTGTGTGTGGGTGTGTGTGAAAGGTGAAAAGGGAGGGTGGGATGTGAGGGGGAGATGGGCAGAGAAGAGTCGGAGTGGGGCGCTGGCTTCCTAGATTTGGGTCGTTATCTGGACCTCCTGCGGAGAAAGGTGGGAGGGAGAAGGAAAGAGGTGAAGGGGGGGGGGGGACCTGACCCTCACCACAGCTAGCCGGGGGCCTCTGAACCCCTCACTATGAGCAGAGAGCATGGGATCAACAGTCCAAACTCATCTCTCCATCTCCCCCCCCCCATCTTTGAAGGTATATTTCATGAAACCAGACAAAAAAAGAGTAGACGTTGAGATCGAATCTCGACTGTATAACTGAGCTCATTCCTCAGAGAGCTGGTCTGTCCAGGACCTCAGTCTGGTCCTGTCCTGATCCTGAAACTGGAACTACACATGTCAGATCATATAGATCTGCTCACCAGAGCAGGAAACACTAAATCCCCCACCAACATCCCATAAGGCTTCACCTCTCACACACAAGGCTAATCAAAACTAGGTTCCCACAACAGGAGATACAAGATAGCATCATACAAAGGACATGATGGCAGCTTATGGTCTGATTTCCTGTCTAGAATGTCTCTCTCTCTCTCTCTCTCTCTCTCTCTCTCTCTCTCTCTCTCTCTCTCTCTCTCTCTCTCTCTCTCTCTCTCTCTCTCTCTCTCTCTCGCTCTCTCGCTTTGACATACACACATGCTCTCTCTCTCCCTCGCAGTTAATCGCCTCTAATTGCTTCTAATGTTATGAAGTCGGGGCCAGGGAGAGGGAAGGAGAAGAGGACTGAGAGGGGGGGAGAAGAGGACTGAGAGGGGGGGAGAAGAGGACTGAGAGGGGGGGAGAAGAAGCGCCTCTCTTCACTTCTTCTTGACCTACGACCTTGTGAGACACCGGAAGTACAAATGCTTCTTTACTATTAATCAGAATCATGTGGGAACCAAAATGGGACAGGAAGGGGGGGGGGTGTCATTAAACAAAACTTGGTCACTCAGTGACTCTGATTGGATTAAACAGAGGAATGTCTGTCAAACATTAGCTTTCTGATCTCCATATGAGTGCCACGCCGAGAGGCCATTTTGAGGGTAAATGGTTGATTTAATGTTACTGTACAGTAACCATTCTCTATATGCTGCAGGGAGGAACGACACACTAGTACAGGCCTGTCAGAGAGTATCCCTCATCGGTCCACCTATTAGAACCAGGCCTGGATATTACTGGACAATTTGAGGGGATCAGTCCCTTAGGAATTTAGAGTTGTTCTGAGAGCTGACCTTGCCATGCTAGTCCATGAGAATCGCTTATCAAAATGCCATGTGGGTCAGATTAGAGGGTGCCAAGGGAGTTCTCTTGTTCAAATGACCATGCTCTGGGGGGTAAGGCTTTTTTTTAGAATTATATTTCTAGGAGAGAGAGACAGAGACAGAGAGAGAGAGGGAGAGGGAGAGGGAGAGAGAGAGAGAGAGAGAGAGAGAGAGAGAGAGAGAGAGAGAGAGAGAGAGAGAGAGAAAGTGGGGGGGCGGCTCTGGGACAGCCTCTGGCTTATTGTTTGGACACAGTTCCTCTCATGCTGCATTGGCCACAGACAGGGCGTGGTTGAGGGAGGCCGGGCAGGGAATTTGGGGGGAGGGGAAGAAGGGGGAAGGGTGTCAGGCACAGTGTGTTCTTTACTTTCTCTACATGCGGGGTGAAAAGGAAGTCCAAAGACAGGGAGGGAGGGAGGGAGGGAGGGAGGGAGGGAGGGAGGGAGGGAGGGAGGGAGGGAGGGAGGGAGGGAGGGAGGGAGGGAGGGAGGGAGGGAGGGAGGGAGAGAGAGATCGGTGCAGAGATAGAGCCCAAGAGAGAGAGAGAGAGAGAGAGAGAGAGAGAGAGAGAGAGAGAGAGAGAGAGAGAGAGAGAGAGAGAGAGAGAGAGAAAGAGAGAGAGAGAGAGAGAGAGAGAGAGAGAGAGAGAGAGAGAGAGAGAGAGAGAGAGAGAGAGAGAGAGAGAGAGAGAGAGAGAGAGAGAGAGAGAGAGAGAGAGAGAGACTGTTCATGTGCCTCACCATGAGGTAATGAGAGATGTGGGGCCTCTAGCTATGGCTCCCAAACTCAGGCCAGATGGATGAGAGAGAAGTCACACTGCCTCACAACTTTGAATGCAGAACTCGACAACATGGACGCTCCACACATACTCCAGATACCGCCTAATCTCCTCTGCCGAGAAAGAGAGGAGGCTTAACCACTCTCTTCTGGTCCTATTATGACACTCATGAAAGGGTATACCTCTAACCACCTCTACAACACTTCTAGGGAGGGGATTTCTTGGTGGATTTGGACCAGGATTAGTCTGCGGTTCTCATGAGTGGGCTGCTTTAGGGCTGTGTCTTATGAGCTTTCTGTTCTTTGAGTTCTACTGGCAAATTCCCTGTCTGTGATTAACACACACACACTCATGCCTACAAACACACAGCGAGGGAGAGAGAGTCAATCCCTCTGGATGACTGCAGGGCAGTGATCAGCCAGAGATATAAATAATAGAACAGCCCGTCTACAACCCTGTTTTCTAGGAGGACACAAATGTTTCCATTCTGCGCTAGCTTCTCCCCAGCCCAGATGTGTCGGGTGTGAAGCAGACATTTCACACCCCGGATGTCTCTCGCCCTCCTCTCTCCTCCCACTAAACATGTATCCAAGCGACAGTAATGTAGTCCCCAGGAGGAGAAACACCAGCATGGTTTAGGTATGCTGAGCAGATCACACCAGACAGAGTGATGGATTGAGTATAGTAGCCAATAATACGGGGGTGTCATCGCCACCCAGTTGAATACATTACTGCCAGTCACTGCAATAGGAGGAGGCAGGATCATCTGGAACAGGCAGCCCTGCACCACTGAGAGGGCCTTGGAGTCTGGACTGGAGTGGACTGTAGAATACAGTCCATTAGACGACTGTCCATTCGTATTCTGTGCTGTTAGTATACTGTACATTAGACTTCTAAACATTCTTATTCTGTGATGTACTTTACTGTACATTAGACTATTGTATTGTAGTATACTAGACTGCAGTATTATGTGTATCAGACTACTGTACTGTCATATACTGTACATTAGGATAGTGGACTGTAATACTGTCTTTAGTATGTACTTTAGTATAATTACATAATGCTGTAGAATACCGACCTGTAGTACACTGCCCTGTGGTGTACTTAAGCACACTGACTTACATGATGCTATACTGTAGTCTGCTGACTTGTAGAAAACGAGTACAGGACATGATGACATGTCACATGGTATACTAGACATGTAGGATGCCACATAGGATGGTGGTTCTGGGGGACTCTGAGACTGCGTCCACCGTACAGTGATTTAGTCTCTTGTCATCCGAGTGCTGGGCAGACGGACTTCAAGGACAAGGGATGGCAGCAGAGAAATTGTTTTTATAGACTTATTTGACATCTGTCAGTGATGGTGTTAAGGTCCCATAGAGGTGAAACTCATTCGTAGGACTTCAACCTGTCCTGTATAATCATGGACACGATGGTGGTTACTGTTTGGTTGGCACTTCCATAAAAATTGCTGAAACGATTGCAAATATTTCCACCGTATCCCAACCGGTTGCTAATTCCTTTGGCACGTCAACTCACATTGTAAACACGTCACCAACCTGCTTATTAATATGGATAGACAGCTATTGCAGATTTGCATTCACTGCTTTTTTTCTCTCTCATTTTTCCTGAGAAAATGATTCCCATCATTATTTGACAATCCTAAAGAGGTTTGCTCAAGGTTTATGAGCAAGGTTTATTCCAGGACACAGCTGGTACACCTGGTACAGCTCAGGACCTATGTTGGTCTTCCGTACTTCTAACAGCATAGCCTACATCACAAAACGCCTTGTTTCTGCATCAGAAGAGATTGTGGAGGTCATCTGAATTCCTTTTCTTCCAAGGACTATCACATAAAACCACATTAAAATATATATATAATAAAAAGAAAAAATATTTTTAAAAAAATCCATATTCCAAATTAAAACCTGCCGTTTTAATCTGAGTACAGGGAGAGGAGCACACTGTAGTTCTAGCCAGGCTATAGCCTTGGTCTAGCCTTGGGCAAACTGAGACAGGAAGGCTGGCCAGGGAGCAGAAGTTTACACCTACTCATTGAGGTGACCCCTGGCCTAAAATACCACATTAACAAATGCAGCTGTAGGCCAAAGGAAGAGAACCCTTTTTTTCTGGAATGGAACTGGGCCCTGGTCGTGCCTCGCTTTGTTTGGTGTTGTGCCTAATCAGCTTGGATGGGCCACAGTCACCTGACAGCAGTGGAACAGGAAGCATGACATCACCACTGGAATGTGGGGCCATAGCTGGCTGTAAATGCTGGAGGGGGAGGGAGCGAAATAAAGTAAAGAAAGAAAGTAAAGGGAAGGAACATAGAATAATAATAATAGAATAGAATAATAATAATAGAAGAATAAGGAGAAAGAGGATATGATAGACTAGAGGATAGACTCAAATCATTAAACCACAAATTGTATCTCTCATTGTCGGCACCACAGAAAAGCTATTCAGTTGGGTCAGACCTTAAAGTGGGGATGCTAACAAGCTACTGGCAGCTGTTTAAATAGTCGAGGTAAGGTGGTGATATTTCACAGTGACCAGCCAACTCTGCCCGGGACCTCGTGCCCAAACATCACTCATCTGCAGCTGAGGTCACCGGTACCTCTACTTTAACTCCTTACAGACTGCTTACAGTACTGGACACATACACATACAGCATCTGTCACAATATAAACACTCTTAAAGGTTATGTGTTTCAGCACATACATCCATTTTTCCCATGAAGGAGATTGGACAGTGACTTCAGCTCATGTTGGACCCTTACGCAACAATACACACATACACACACACACACACACAAATCGAGACAGAATCTGACACATGCGCACACACACACACACACACACACCAAGTAAAGGCTACAGAGACATAACCGCTGCCTGGGAAACCAGCCTCAGCCCCAGTCCCTAGCCTGGCCCGGTCCCAGTTTTGTTCCGGCCCCCACCCTGTCCCCCACCCTGGCCCCCATCCTGGCCCCGGTCCCAGACCCGGCTCCTACACCGGTCCCAGCCCCAGCCCTATCCTCAGCTCTAGTCTACCCTAACCTGTTCGAGTTGCTTGTAACAACTTTCTCATTCCCACTGCCCCCCCTACCGCCCTCCACGGTCAGGCCAGGGATTGTTTCAAAGAGGAGGAAGTTAACTAGCGCAGAAGCATTGGAATGAGATCACCCTCTAACACATTCCCCAAATACTTCCCACACTCGCTTTCAAAACAGCAACACATGTTCCTATGTTCACACACACACACACACACTCTCTCTCTCTTACTCTTGCGACAGCCACGCAGCCATACACACATGCTGTATGGAACTCACCGCGGTAGCGCAGGCTGTCCCCGTGGTGGTTATGTTTGTGGTTCTCCAGGGCAGGCGGGCTCGTGGCTCCCAGCTCTGCCAGTCTTCGGCTGGTGGCAGAGAGCTCAGAGCGCAGGTTGGTCACCTCCTGACTGGCAGACTGGATGGCGCCATCTATCCTCTGAGCCAGCTGCTTGTTGTCCTCCATCATTTTAAGGATTTTCCCCTGAGGAGCAAATCCACACAGTGCAGCATGGTGTCATGGGGTGCATCAGAGGACAATGCAGAGTCCCTTCCTCGTCCTGCGCCCCCCCCCCCCCTTGCTCTCCTCTCTTCTCCCTCCTCCTCCTCCACCACCTCCTCCGCTTCTCTCCTGGACTTCTTCTTTGCACATAAAAACACCAGAAGCCCGCAGTCCTGTCCTCCTCTCAGCGCTACAGAGAGGCTGGATACCTGTTACTGCGTGAGTGCCGGTGTGACTGTCCACTCACTACACACTGGGAAAGAGAGAGGAACACAGAGAAGGGGAGGGAGAGAGTCTTGAGGGAGAAAAAATGAGAAAGAGAGAGAGCGAGCGAGCTTAATAAAGGGAGTAAAAGAGGGACAAGCAGAAAGAGAGACAGATTAGAGAGAGGAGGGAAATGAAGCCCAGCAGGCACAGGAGAAAGTGAGCGTTCCCGCCGAGGAAAGTGTGCCGTGAGCAGCTGCTCTCAGAGAGATCCCACCCAGCGCACACACAGGGATGACATGCTGCCTTTTAAACGGAACGTACCATGTGCCATGGGACCGCGGGGGGGAGGTGTGGGGGTGAGACCAGACTAGACCAAACCTGGGTCCTGCCTCAAAGAGCCTCTGTAACTACAGAGTGAAGTATCCTGCACCCTACATCCTCTTTCTGAAAGCAAGTCAGTAATCCCGTCTTTTGTCGAGAAAGAAGTAGAGATTGGTATCTGTTTCTCTCTTTCTTTTCTCCTCTCTTATCTGCAGCTCAATCACTGTCTCCTCTCTCTCTCAGGGCTTGGCTGGAAGGTTAGTCCCTATGACAAACACTTGTCAAGTGCTGAATTTTAATTCAGCCCCTCTCTCACACTCCCTTTCTTTCTCTCCCTCCCTCTCTCTGTCTCCCACACACACGCACCCCGCTGTCTTTCTGTCACTCCGTCCCCCGCTCTCTCCATTCATTATATATTCATCCCTTTGTCCATGGAAAGCTCACCCCCACGTTTCAGAAGAGGAAGGGGGCTGGCTCTACTCAGACTAAGGGGAAAACATTTCAACACACAGAACAAACAGAAACTTAGCAGAGGACAGAAAAAAAAGATGTCGAATACAGAGAGAGAACTAGAACACTCGTTTGATGTAGACCAATGCAGGATTACTTTTTCTTACACAAAAACCTGACAAACAAATCCTCACAAATCAATTCACTAGTTGTAGTGCATCTTGCACCACTGTTTGCTAGACAGAGAATCCCTCCAAAAACACTCTAGAGCACAACCAATACCGTACAACGGTCCACCACGCAACTTCACTACGTCTCTACTACTATCTATTCTGAACAATAGAGCACCTGTCTTCCTCTTGTTCTGTGTTCTCTTTCTTGTGCCATGCCTGGGCTTGAACGACGTATGTCTGGGCCCAGGGGGTGTGATTCGAGTTTGCACATGAGTATTCACATTTGGCCGAGATACAGAGACGTTAGTTTGACTGGGGACTCGAGTTGCAGTTAGACGCAGACCCGCAAGGATCGTATTTTTTTCGTTGTGGTACGCAACGACAGATCGCTGTCACAGTTTCAGGGGGTCAGTCTGTCTCTTTTGGATCACGGTTGTTGTGATGAATGTCCTGTGATCGACAGTAAGGACGGCGTGACAACCGGCATGGATGTGAGGACCCTGGGGTGTAAATATCCAGGTTACTGCGGAAATAAACCACAATGTTTTGTGGGCCTGGTTCCTTCAATTATTGTCAAGTTCAAAAAAAGCCTATTTTTGAACGATCAATTCAGCAGTCAGTTCAATCGGCCGAGTTTAAGATGAAATGAAATTCTAAAATAAATTCTGTAGGAGCAATGACTTGATGTGTTTGTTCCTAGCCTACACTTGCTGAATCGACCCCTGCCCTATTGTGTCATTGTAATGGTTCTCCTTCACTAGACATAAACAAAGTGACAGTTAGAAGGGTTTACAGGCCAGGCTACATGTCTACCAGAGGTGACCCCCCTGCCAGCCTGTCTTTCTACCCTTGGCTGTGAGCCTGGACAATGATGCTACAGGCCAGGGGTCACATACTGACCCATATATCATCAATAGCCAGACTAATACTCGGCGGATACATGGTAATGGAATGTCAGCCACACAAAGTCCCCCTCTGTTTCTCTGACGGAGTGGAAGCAGCACAAACCAACTGCAGCTCTTCAGAGTACATGACCCCAACTAACTCTCCATCTGATCTATTTTCTCCCCTTCCACCACCCCTTGTCCTCCCACACCCTCTATCCTGCCAGACCTGCTCGCCTATCCAAACTTTGGGGCCAAATCTTTTCGCCGTTTGTTTGTATTTGCCTGGTGCGGTTAATGGGAAGTGTAATTAAGTGTGCCATGGATGTGCTGTTAAAAAGAGGAATTGATAAACAGTCACCACCGCTGTCTGCCTGTGTTAATTGAATATTGATTCAACCTTAGTACAGCTGGAATGCTCTCTGTTATTCCCCTCAACAGAAGAGTGATGCAAGACCCTGGTCAACTATCTATACTGGTCTGATCAGTGGGTCTAACAGGGAACTTCTCCAATGTGTCACCAACAAACACCTCATGAACTCAGAGAGAAAGGGAAACTGTGGTGTACGTGTGTGTGTGTGTGTGTTTGTATTAAATGTCTGCATTACAGACAAAGGGAGAAAGTGAAAGAGAGAGGGGTGGAGAGAGAGAAAAGGATAGAGAAAGGGAGGGAGATCGAGAAAGAGATTGAGAGAGAGTGAGGAAGAGAGAGAGAGAGAGACATCCCTAATGGTGAAGTGCAGCAGAGAGGTGTGTTATGAGACAGAAACGCTCTGCCTCTCTGCCGTGTGTTGGGTCAGCGGCTCTTCTCATCTCCTGCATGGCATCCTAGTCTCATAGCACGTCCCTGTTCCACACACACACACACACACGCACACACACACACGCAGTGCCACACCCTGCAGGGAGAACTGGGCGTACAGATGCGGACAGAGTAGACACCCCAAGGCCTCTGTGGTGCTGGGGAGGAGTACGTCATGATGAAAAGACAGGTTGTGTGTGAACAACAGAAAGAGAGACAGAGAGAGAGAGAACAGATAAAAGAGAGAGAGAGAGAGAGAGAGAGAGAGAGTAGAGGTCTATATTTCAAATGAATGAATGAATTTCTCATCGAAGTTGGATGACACCACTTCTTTTTGTGGTTGTGGGGCAGGTGCCTGTGTAAACCACCATGTCCATGGTCAAGCACAATGAAGCTGGCGGTGTCGCAGTGGGAGAGACACACAGGAGATGGTGACACGCCTGAGGGGATGTGAGGAACAACCAAGCCGTTAACGGAAACATCGAAGGCTGGAAGCAATTTCTCTTACAATGGTAAACTCCCTTGACCCCCTCCTTCCCCACTGCATAGCAGTGTGTTGAGCACGGATATTTTAGGATCATTCATCTTAAAGATCTGCATCTGAATTTTTTTAACGGATGGATTGAGAATGTATTTATGCAAATGTCACAGTTGGAAGAAAATGTCCCCCCCTTCCCCTACCGCTCTACCCACTCTCAGTCACTCTTTCCTCAGTCACACACACACACACACACACACAAACAAACACAAGCACACACACACGTGCAAAGTCACCAGCGATGGAACAGAGGAGCATTGATGGAGAACAGAGCTGATAGCAAAGAAACGGAAACTGAACTCTCATTCTTCATCTGTTGTTTGGTTGACACTTCTCTGTTCTCTCTCTCTCTCTCTCTCTCTCTCTCTCTCTCTCTCTCTCTCTCTCTCTCTCTCTCTCTCTCTCTCTCTCTCTCTCTCTCTCTCTCTCGCTCAGTGGATCAGAGCCTCCCCATTCAAAGCAATCCAACAACTAAGCTTTGTGTTCTGGTCAGGGAAAACCATGCAACAGCAGCCTGACGTCTTGCGCTGTGCGGCACCCGGACATCCCCCCCCTCCTCCTCCAGCCCTCCCCGGCTGCAGTGGAGCAGAGCTATGCAGAGGTCTGATCTGATGAAGAAGCATCTGTGCTGAGCAGACGGTGGCCGAGGCTTAGGAGCTGACTGGGAGAGAGGCTGCTGCGTTCAGTCCCTCCTCTCCATCACCCCCACCCAGCCTTATCTCTCCCAGCTAATTCACCAGGGTAACAGGGTTGATCGCCCACCGTGGCGTGTTCACACCCCAAGCCCTGCTATCTGCGGGCTACTGGTGCAATCAACATTAGCCTGCCTCCCTGCTGGATACTTGGGCTCAGCCGTGCACTTTGACGCCGTCCTGTCCTGTCCTCTCTCTCTCTTTCTCTCTTTCTCTCTCTCTCTCTCTCTGTCTCTCTCTCCTCTTTCTCTGTCCCTCGTTCTCCCTCTTTTCCCACTGTCCCTGATAGCTGTGGTGCCCCTCCACACGCCTGCCTCTGACACCATGTCTCTGCTAGTAGATAAGAGCAGTGTGGGAGAGTTCTGGGCCAGGGCCTGATGAGGCTTTAGATACCACACAACCCTGTCCATCTCCCTGCCTGCCTGCCTGCATGCCTGCCTGCCTGCCTGTCTGTTTGTATGTTGGTCAGGTTGAGAAAGGAAGCAGAAGGGTGAGGAGATGAGAGAGTGAGGAGAAGAAATAGCAGGTCGCAAACAAATCTGAAAGAATTGAGCGTATTGATGGATGTACTGTAAGAACCAAACACACTACCTCTCTCTCTCTCTCTCTCTCTCTCTCTCTCTCTCTCTCTCTCTCTCTCTTTCTCTCTCGCTCTCTCTCACTGCTGCCCCCTGCTGGCTGTGTGCTGCCTCTCTCCAGCACCATGACCATGATGAGATGATCACACACTAGCGGCTGATGTTGACACAACAGGAGCGTATCACTTTGAGCCCACACACCCCACTGCTTCTCTGAAGCCCAATGTTGTAATCCTTCCCATCACTGTGCTCATGTCTTCTCTGAAGTAGATATGATTACGGGGAGACTCCACTCTGGGACATAGGGGGAGATAGGTGTACCGGTATCACCAAGGCCAAATAGAAATGGAAAGTTTAATTCCCACGAAGGTTTTGAATCGGGTTCAAAATGGGTTTCCACAGTGGGGCTGTCTGCTCTGCAGGTGAGCTGTGGAGGGGAGGATCAGAGGATTACACTTGATCAAGAGGAGCTTTGGGGTTCCTTCTCACCCCTTTCCCCCAAAGTTTGGTTTGACACTTTCCTGCATTGATTTCAGGGCACATAGGGTTAGGGTTGCTGTTCTGGCATCAGTCCTGTGCTTTTTTTTTTCTTCCATCCATGCAAGATAAAACACCAGGAAAAGATGATTGAGGGTTCAGGAACAGGGTCCACTTTTGTTGTTGCTTCTACCTCTTACTTCTCTCACGCTCTCTTTCTCCATCTCTCCTGTGCTTTGCTCTCTCACTGTGTCTCTCTCTGTCACTTTCCTACCCTCCCTCCTCCTTTCCGTATACAGAGGTGATCCCTCCATAGAAGATGCAGTGACAGAGCTGAGCTTCCCCCGGTTGATTGATGGCAAGTGTGGAGTTATTTATTGGCTCATCATGGCGGGCAGCTGAAGGCGGGCGGAGACACGCCCCCTCAGGAGCGGAGCTGAGGACCAGAGCCTGACTGAGGGGAGATGGATAGACCCTGCTGATGTAGCTGCTAAAGTAGAACAATGCCTGGAAAATAGGGGAGAACATTGTATGAGCATCCTTGTGAATCCACAGGACTTCCCGTGTAACCCTATAAAACTATGTTTTAGTCATGTATTTGGTTAGATGTTTATGATACGGTTACAGTGACAGTCACATTTCAGCCACATTTCAGTCAAATTTCCAAGCTATTTGACTAGGAAGAGAACATCAGACAAGAACACCAATTTGATCACCGCTGAATAAACATCACACTCCAAAGTTGATTGACAGATGGGATCATATTGATATAAAATATTGGGCATACATTTATCCTGAATGTATCTCTCCGAGGACTAAGGGTCTTTTCTCAGTGGCATCAACCTCAGTTCTTTAAAATGAACCTTCCTGTCTCTTCCTCTCAGTCGTTTTCTTTTCTTGTCTTCTTGCCTCTCTCCTCTCGTTGTGTTAATATATCTATGTCATAATCTTCAATTACACTGCAGCCCCCAGCGACATCTCCCATCCATGCTCTCCACATTCCTATCCAGAAGAGATCCACTGTCATGCTAATGGGGTCTTACTCGTTTCTCAATACAGCACTGCTTCTCAGGAGCAGATCTAGGAAGGAGATATGGACTCTAAAAATAAAAACACTTGCCAAGCAAGAGAATGAGGTCAAAATATTGTTCTGCCGTTTCTGAGAGTCAGATGCAGGCATACACACACACACACACAGCAGTCAGTCTAGAAGACTACAACACTTAGAGGTAGGGCCAGGAAAACAGAACAGCCCCACTGCCAGAAATGTACATGCTAGGCAATTAGACACAAGCCTCAACACACAGGACAACTGCCAAGCTGACAGCAGGCCTTTGATTGTTTTAATTAGTCGACGCAATATGGCTGAGTCACGCTTGAGAGTGAGTGCAGGAAGGATGTCCAATCATGTTATGCTATAGTACTTTATCTCAACTGGTGAGAGAGAGGTGGGTGGTAGATGCAAATGAATATAGATGTAAAATAGGACTGAAGAGGTGCTTTTATAGCATTTGTATTTAATGGATATGATGCGATTCAAATTATAATTATAAATATGTGTGATTTACATAACTTCCAAATGCTTTGGTGGGAGCCGGGAGTTGAATTAATCTCCATTTCCAATGAGTTTGTCTAAATCCGAGATTAATCCGTTCTATAAGGTTGCAAACTTGCAAGTGATTACAGCACTAAATCCACATGAAGACGTGTAAAGAAAGTCATGGGATACCAAGGCCGTAGCCATGGAGTCAACATTGGGGGGAACCAAATCTGCCGGGGGGTCTGAGGATCCCCCCCCTGAGAACCACTATACGTTTAGTTATGTATATGATTACATTTTTAATGATAATTTCAGACAGCGTGCTTGGTTGCTTGTCGTAGCATAGCACATTTATATATTTTTTATATCAATATATTGGGAGGGGACATTTTGACCAGATTTTAAGATATTTTGAATTACAGCCCTGTGGGACATACTCATTTATACAGTGCTGTTTTGGAACCAAGGCACAATGACCATGTTTGAAGCCATGTCTTTGTACGCAAAGATATGTATTCCTATAGGTATAGACCCCCTCCCTCCACTCCCCCCTTTGATTCTATCTGTCGATGACATCATAGTGTTCACAGACAACCCACTAGGCTGACCTTTCGGCTGGCCTCGGCTGATCAATGACCTTGACCTTCCCCGTCGTTCCTGGATCAGCGCATGCAATGATGACCCTCTAACGAGACTCGTGGGTTCCCTAAGTTGAAAAGGGCACAATGCACATTCGCACACACGTCCTCCACACGACACGTTACATCCTGTTTGTACAAACAGACATGCGGTGCGTCATCTCGTCCCTGAGAAGACGACCAGCACGGCATGCAGATCACATCACCGCTGGTTCCAGATGCAGGAGAGCTTCAATTAAAACACAGTGTAAAGTCCAATAAAAAAAAAAACATCTGTTCCCGCTAAAGGCATAACAAAGATTAATGGCACCCAAAGAATGCTTCGGGTAGCTGAAGATTCCTGTTCGATCACCAAGTAAGAGTCTGTACTGAGACTCTCGTATTAGATAATGGATGCGGTTCCGAGTTCCATGTTCATGATGAAGCAGTTACTCCAAGGAAGTTCGATTGGATGGTGGTAGACCTTTAGATTTGTAAGCCACCGGGGTTCAACTCCAATCGTTTCTTCCGGTCCCAGTGCAGGCTGGGAGGGATGGTCAGCCAGCCAGTCATCCCACCTACAGAGTGGTGGGATACCTCTGGGAGGATTCAGAGAGAGCAGGGTGGACTGCATGGTCACTCTCATGAATACTAACAAGTCCTCAAGCTGAACTCTCTGAGTGTGTGTGTGTGTGTCACAATAGAGCTTGCTGTTTACTTTGACCAAAAATGCATTCGTACGGCACAAAAATGCCGACAATGGATTTTCATTGCATGTCAGTATGACTGACATTTTTCAACTTCCAATTTCTGAAGACCAATTTCACTGTACGCTCTGACAGCAAATCTCCAGTTCAATCATCTGTTTCTTGTCAAATCTGAAGGCAGGTTTGCAGGTTCACCTGAGGTCAATTGCAGCGCTCTGCAGTCCACTCCTCATGCTTGTAACACGATAACATGGGTTGGAGCAGTTCCACATACACCTCTGAGGTGCAGCACATGAGTGTTAACATAAGAGCAAAAACGACAAATGAAGTGGAAAGCATAGGGCTTACCCCCAGGGTCTGCTGCACTAAAGACGATGCTTATCCACACACTTCTGGTGGAACCAGAACTCATTTTAATGAGACTGAAGTGGGCAACACATCGCCCCTTCAACTCTCTGGAGAGAAGAAAGCCCCTCCTCAGTCACGCCTGCTACCAGCACACCTGTCTCACTTCCTGCTTTTTTGCCCTTGCTTCCTTCTTGACCTCCTTCCTTCCTTCCTTCCTTCCTTCCTTCCTTCCTTCCTTCCTTACTGCCTTCTCTAACTCCATGAGGCTAGAATACCATAGAAAGCTCAGACATGCATATGACCCATGTGCAATAACACTTTCATTGTAATACCCTGCCATTTTTTCATTTGTTATAGTAGCTTTGTTCCCAGTCACTGGACATTGGAGCATCTGTAAAGAAAGATTAGTTTACAATGAATTCCTCCGATGTTCCCTTGTCTCCCCCTGAATGACACAGGCGCAGGCTGTAGAACTGTACAGCAGCAGAACAGCACCTGAGCTGTACAGCAGCAGAGCAGCAGAACAGCAGAGCAGCAGAGCTGTAGAGCAGCAGAGCAGCAGAGCAGCAGAGCAGCAGAGCAGCAGAGCAGCAGAGCAGCAGAGCAGCAGAGCTGTAGAGCAGCAGAGCTGTAGAGCACCTGAGCTATAGAGCAGCAGAACTGGACCTTGTCATGGTTAGACCGCCACTGAATTTAACAGTAATACAATTTTTTAAGTCAGTTTTTCTATGGGTTTGGTTGAAAGCGCTGGAGTGGGTTTCTTTCCAGAAACAAACCACCATCCAGAGATCAGGATTATTTATCAGGAGCCACAATGTAATCACAGTTATTATTCAAGTTCTTGCATACATATAGTCCAGCACAATACTGTCTATAGCACCATGTAGGTACAGGAAAGCAGAGAAAGGTTTGTGTTTGTTGGGACTCCTCCGTTAGAGTCAGTGTGCTAGAACCAAGCCAAGGGCACATGCCAGTTTTTCATGACTGTGTTGGGCCCAGGTGTGACAGTGGCTATACAGGCTTTCCAGGGCCAGGTAATCCCATCACTACAAACACCACTGTGGCTGTTAGAGTGGATATTAGATAAGAAAAACATTTCCTTTCCGCAGATAAGCAGTTAATTGGACTCCACCAGACTCTGGTCACGGTAGATACTCCTATAAGCACTCCAACCCTGCCCACGCCAGTTGACCCTCCAATCACTTGCCTCCCCAAAGACCAACCGAGGATTACAGCTAGACTGGCTCTCAGTTTAATTACATTACACCAGATTACATCAGATTACAGATGTGCATGATTGTCCTATCATGCTACTACCAATTACCATCAAATGGAGAAAAACAGCAGCAGCTAAAAATGAAGTTATTTTAATATGTTGTTTAACAAACAGGGTCCTGCTTGACTTGGGTGTCAAGCCATGGTACCATGCTTACAATAAAAACTCACATTTGTGTGTAATCAGGTGCAGAGGTACCATTCCCTGCTTGTTAAATACTGTGTGCTTTTATTAACCCTGCTCATCAGTTTGGAACTCCTTCAAAATTAGTTTTAAATTGAAGGATATTGTCCAAAATCTCGGGTCATTGTGTTCTTCTTTTACGCAATATGATTATTTTTATTTTTTTTCTTGTATCTTGTATTGTTGTTATATTCGATGGCATCTTGACAAATATATTTTATATTTTAACGAGCCCTTCCTGGTTAAATTAAGATTTAAATGAAACAAATGAACACATAAACAAAGCATGAACACAGTACTGTCTACAAAATACATAGACAGCAGAGGTTCAAATCCTTGTTCTGGCCCCGAGCAATACCACGTTCCCTCTAGTCACACACAGCACGAAGCCTGGCTGTCCTGGATGGAGAACCACCAATGCCCGTCCCCGCTGTGAAAGACGTCTGTTATCAGTCCCTGAGCAGTCCCATTTCTCCCTTCAACCTGAGCCTGGGAAGGAGCTGCTGGAGGGGGGCTGAGCGCCCGCCTGCCCTGCCTGTGCTGGCCGCGGCCGTGGGATTGCTTCTGTCAGGAATCAGATAGAGAGAAAAGTCATTTAGCACCCCGCGTCTCCCCAGGAGCGCAGCAGAGGCAGACTGCATTAGAATCTCAGAGTGGGGTCAAGGGGGAGCTTCGGAGCTTTGATAAGCAGAATCCCAGCCCTAATTCCACTCTCTAAACATGCTGGCCCTGCATAATGATTCTACTGAGGGGCCTGCCTAGGAGATGGGGATGCTGGAAGTTCAGTTTGAGTATTTGTCAGCTTGAGATCCTGAGGAAAAGGGTGGTATGGAGCAGTTGGATAGAAAAAGTGCATTCATCACCATGTCCCGATGGCTGTTTATGACTTAGTGTGTGTTTGTGTATATATGTATGTGTGCATGTTTTTGTCTATGCACTGGCTTATGCTGTCTCATGAATTATTCAAGTTAACAGTTCTCCATGGGAAGTCACAACCGCAGCACCAGAAGGAATCTCAGCTAGAGATAAAGTGCTTAATAATGAACTAATGGTTTTGTTTGTGTATGTTTGGTCGTCTCTGAATATATAAAAAACAAAGCAAACTGGAGCCCCACATCTTCACTTTGAAACCGTTTCTGGCAACTGTAGGATGTGTGGCTCGTTGGCAGCCTGTTGGCCTATTGGCTAAATCTGACATTGCTCTGTGTAACAAATTCTCTCCCTCGGCATCCAGGATAGGATCTCTGGCTCTCTTCCTTCCTTTAGTCCAGTTAAACACACTCACACACATGTAAGAAGACACCACAGAGGCCACAGTCACTAGAGGTTATGTCAATCTTACTGCTATCTGTCTATCAATGCTCCTAGGTCCAGGACCAGTAGCAGTCCCAGACATGACCCTGAAGCCACCTCAGCCAGACAAACAGCAACACAACAACAATAACAACCAGGAGAGCTCTCAGCAGCCCAATCACTCGGCCTGTCACTCAGAAGCTGGAGCCGTGAAGAGGCAGAGACCTCTCATATCATCAAAATGCTCCCTGAAATTGAGGTGACTCCCTTCGGCTCCACAGAGCCCAGCACGGTGACCCGGCCCGGCTCCATGCTGTGACAAGCTACAGTTTGCGACAGGTTTCTATGGATACAGGGACAAAATGAGCGGCGTTCACGTACATACGCTCACACGCACAAACACACAATCTTTGGAAGCCGATGCCCTCCAATTCCTTTTCTAAGATCTTTCAATGGGTCTAGAGCAAAGGTTGGATGATTTGAGCCCTGTGTGTAATGAAAACGTATTCAATGAGAGAGAGGATATACTAAAATAAAACTGAGAACAAGGACGAGAGCTACAACATATCACTCAACAAGCGGAAATATCTGAAATGGGATATTCGGAAATATGAACTACAGCAGAGGGCTATTCTTGTTGTTTTTCTTTTTACAGGTACGTGATCATCAGATATCGTGGATATGTAATTACAGGGCTCATCTGCAGCCGGATCCAATACAGATCATGTTGTGGTTTTTTTTCCAGTCGTTTTTATTTTCTCTCCATTTTTGAGAGACCTACTGTGCAAAGGTAGTTTGTAATGTGGGTATTGGCTGGTAAGCGCTAAAACTGCAATGGCGCTGGAAAAGGAACCAGCTCAGCTCTTTACAGGGTAGTGTGTTCTCTTTCATTCTGTTTCACACAGGAAACCCACTCTATCAAACCTAGAGTGCGTGGGGGTTGGTCATGATTTTCATTCAACTGAAGGTGGAAAATGTATTGACTGACATTCACAAGAGATAAAAGACACTTGAGGGTAGATGAAAGAAGCATTTGAGTTTTCCTCCCATAGAACAGTAATTTTCTTTTCTCTTACCTAGCAGAATAGTGTTAGATGTCATACACGTAAGAACGTTACCTGGAATATATAAAAATATACTGACATTTAAATTAACCGTAGGATATTGAACAATATCTCACAACAGTACCTTGGCTGTGATATTATCACCATATACCAGGGCCTGTCGTGAGCTATTGCGGAAATGTACAGTAAAGGCTACAGTGTTAAGATATATACTTTGGTTGCTTGGGGTAGTGTATTTGGAGTAAACTATCCCTTCATTGGAAGGAACATTGTGTTTGAGACCCTCTTCAGTGAACTGCAAGGCTCAAAGTAACAAAGTAAAGTAATAAAAAAGACAAATAATACGGTAGGATATGAATCGATTCCAAGTAGTTAAATGGAGATGGGCCAGCAAATCTCCACTTTTTCTACCTCACCTTGGGTCATTCTTTCTGTGTGTGTGTGTGTGTGTCAAGGAGTTTATTAGTTCATTATGTGCATCGCTTTCACATCCATATCCTTTCCAGGAGTTGAGGAGAGGTTGCGGGACTGAAAGATGAATCCCCAAACATCCACAGATCGATGGCCGGCCTCCCTCTCCATTCATCTTGTTCTGGGCTCCTGCCTCATGTCGCCCCTTTAAGCTTTGATTGGTCAATAATTAATTAAAGGGTTGGCCCGTGCCAGGGTTTGGTAATAGAATAGATCAAACTTACACCTCCCCCCAAACGGAATGTATTGCACCAATGATAAAATGATGAGCTGAAGTTGTATTGTAGTAGAAATTGCTGAATTCCTACACTTTGTGAAACACATTAAACATATTCAATACACACATATTAATCGCCAACCGTTACACCTGTTGTAGAGGACTACCTTGGTCTGGGCTTATAGAGCCCATTCTGAGGGCATGGTGATAGAACACATACAGTGTGTACCCTATGAACTCTCTCTACATGACATGGTGTTGAAATAGCCTCCCAAGTTGACCCTGAGCATAGTGACATAAGGTGAGACAGATGGAGAGAAGGATATGCAAGGTCTGCACAAATTTCCAATCCCAATCCATGATCCATTCAGTAATCATTTCATGCTTTGAAAGGCCAGAGCGAGGCAGGCAGAGCTATCTGTTACACACATTAACAGGCAGATAGACAGACAGACAGACAGACAGACAGACAGACAGAGAGAGAGAGAGAGAGAGAGAGACAGGAAGGCAGACAGGCAGGTAGACAGGCAGACAGAAAACAGTGCAAGTAAGCAGCAGTACTTCTCTGGAGGCCGTCACCAGAGTAGCTCTCTGCTGAGACCCTGCCGTGACTTATCCAGCCATGGTGCTAATGCAACATAGTATTACGCTACATCAACCCACAGCCTCCTCACATCCAGAGAAACTCATTTGATTAGTCACCCCTCCACGGCAACCAGAGACATAAATAATTAATCCGTGCAAATGACAAATTAGCCAATCAATTCTGGGACAGGATTCCAAGGGAGACCATTTCGATACTTGCCAATGATTTAATGCAATTTCTTCCTTTTAGTGGGTTAAACTTATCAGTGGTTGTTTTTTTCTGATTTTCCACATCCAAATGGTAACACTTATGACAGTTGCTTATGATTCATTTGAGTTTTATTTTTCAGGTTTCTGCTTTTGTGTGTGTTTGCTAGCTCCAATGGCACAAACAGATACCATACACAGTACTGGGGTTCCTCCCTGAAGAGCCCGTTCCCTTCCAGAATGTTCCCTTCCTCCCAAGTGTTTGTTGTTCACTCCCTTCAGATTGGACACCTGCTCCACCAGTTGCTGTAAACTTCAGCTTCCCAATCACAGAAGAAGAAGACGGTAAAGAAGGAAACAGGGAAGGCAGCCACCAACCAGAACGGTCCAATCCCAGACCACAATCCCAGTCAGCCGCTGGTGGCACTAATCACTGTCCCGACACTGAACGAATGACCCTCGATTAGATCAGTGGTGTAAGGGAGGAGACGCCACAATCAGGGCAGCGCTCAGCATAAAAGTACAAGTCCTAGAACATGCAGCTGTCCCCATTTCCCCTCCCGTTGTCCGCATTTAGGGAGTTATATTTCCTCTGTGATGCTGAGGCAGGGCCTGTGGGAGTAAAGGAGAGGGCAGGCAGACAGGCAGGCAGATGAGGGCGGGAAGACAGACAGGTGAGGGCAGGTTGGTTGAAAGGCAGGCTGGCCCAGCGTGGCTGCTGGGTACGGCTGGCATGGTTTCTGGTTGTGCTGGCTGGAAATCTGCAAGTCCTGACAATTAGACAAGAGGGGGCGGAGCTCCTGTCCTGCTTCTGAAACAAATATCTGTCAGGAACTGGCTGGAATCTGACATGGCTCACAGAGAACTGACCTGACTCACAGAGGAAGGGGAAAAAGATGGACTACCGGCGCTCGATGCTCCATGCTCAATGAATATTGTCAGACAAACACAGCTTTCTCAGCATTAAGGAGTAGACTTCCTCCACTGCGGTTCAGCATGTACTGTACACTGTTTCAAAAAGCTGGAATAATCTTTGTTAACAGGAAATTCATTATCTCGGGGAAGATCTGGGTTTTCAATGCCACATCAGTTGAAGTATTAGAACTACCCCAGAATCTTCTACACTGGAGATGAACAGTCCCACTCCTCCTGAGGGGAAAGTTACATAACATGAGGTACTGTACAGAGGGGCCAGAAGAGGTTATCTAAGATTCACTCTACAGTACAGGAGCAGATAAGAGATACAGTATACAGGAACACCAGGCACACGGGGGGCTGATTTGTCATTCTGAATTGCGCAGGATGCTTGGCTAAACGTCGGCGAAACTTTCCTAATACCAACTTCTCCCGCAGACAGTCATTAGACCATTCATGGCCCGGGCACTCGCTCATCCATCAGCTTGCAGCTCTGTTCCTAAACTGCAGAAAACTGACTGCAGGCGGACGATCTTTCATCCGGGCATGCATATGACGTGCTGAGGCGACGGAGATGGCCTTTCGCTGAATGACTTTCCCTTTAATCAATGCCAGCAGTGCCACTTGGGTTATGTGTGCGACAGTGGCGGCGGGGGGGTGGGGGGGTGGGGTGGGTGGGGGCTCTGTATTTATCGAGGCAAGTCTATGACACAGCTAATAGATAACCCAAATACATCACGGTGTCAACGGTCAACAAACATTCATCAACACGTCGAGAAGAGAAGAGAGACGAGACGACGCAGAGGGGAGAGAGAAAGTGCAAAGACAGACTATCTAAAGTCCCCCCGGGCGACGCTGACAGATCACATGACAGTTGTCCTTTTACCATCGCTTACCTACAGGATGTGAGGAGACTTCTTGCTATAGAACTATGTCAATATCAGTTCCATTAAATTACCTTGTGAAAGATGATAGATGCTGAGAATAAACATTCTAGAGCTGCAGAGAGAACCTTGTGGTGGGATGTGCCTCTCCAATCCATCCATCTAAGATTGACAGATAGATCATTGAACGCTTGAGCACGGTATGCTCTATCAGTGTACCAGGCCCCATGACTGTAGAGCACATGATGCCATGACAGGGGGCTCACACTAATGAACAACTTCACAGCTCACTTTCATTCCGAGCTTCAGAGAAACAGAGGAGATTCAATTATTTATGGTTCGCATGGAACGAGGTGACATTCAATTATTCAAATGTTGACATTTGCGGATGTTACAATCGATCCTTTCAAGAGTTGCAGTTTCCTGTCCGAGCCTGTTCTCAGAGAGACCTTCACTGTATGAGGTTTTTTTTTCATTCTGTTTATCTTACATGTTGAGTTTTGTAGACACAACTACTTCAGTGTCAATGTTGCTGGCAAGCTTGAATTAAGCATGGCTCTGTTTACAGATTTTTTCAAATGTTTACACAAGTTTTTTTTACTTGTCCTCTTTTTTCAAAACTTAACAGACAAATCCAACAACTGCACACATAAAATGCAAAGTGCCTCGCTTCGCTTGTAAAATGAAGCACTGCAATCAAAATATCACAAACACGTCTCAAAAGCACAAATTTGTCTCGTGTTGCAAACACTTTTGCCATTGTATTACATTTTTGGATATATCACATACACACAGTTATTCAAAACCTAAAGCTCATTTTTCATGAACTCCTTGAAAGTAAATGGCAGAGATGATGAAAAATTCATGGTACAGTAAACACGAAAACAAGATTGAAACCCAACTTACTGTATTTTTTTACTATAAACATTTGTGGAATACAGCATTACACAGTACAAAAGAAAGAGTGTAGTAGGACAGAAACCAAACCTACTGTAATTTTGAAAAAGGTGATTACGAAATGGTGTGTGTGTGTGCCGTGAACTGTAGTATACAGTAATATATCCAATTATCTACAATATTGTCAGAATGTCTTCTTACAGTCACTGTACTGTTGCACGGTATGATACAGTAATCCACCAGACTGTGACCAATCATGCAGTGTATTGCAGTCAATGGATGCATGTGTGCATCCATAGTAGTAAGTATACCGAGTGTTGTGCTGGAACAGCTATTACAGTATGTGTACATTAGAACATGTGCATATTACAGTATATTGTTACATACCTGTACACTTTCTACAGTAAAGGTTCAAATTATACCCACCACTGTAAATCAACTCAAATTAGGCTATTGTATAGGCCTATTGTAAAGCCATTATTGGTTGGTGTTGAGTGAAGCAATGTGTGTTTGCACATGTGAGGAGTTAGTGTAAGGCACTTATGAAATTGTGTGTCATTTTGATTGGTTGTGTTTTAAAAAGGAAATCAAGATGCTTCCTGTTAGAATGTTGGGTGTTATGTGGAGAATTGTGTGTTGTGTTTTGAAAAAAGTGTTTTATGAAATTGAAAACTGAGTCAAAGGCCCAAAATGTGCTTATGGTTTTGCAGATTTGAGGTGTGGTTCTGGTATTTGAGTGTCAGGTTTCAGAAACTGTGTAAAAAGCAAGGAATTTGTTTGTAAGCATAAAAAAGAAAACGGTATTTGACGTCCAGTAGGACCTGGGGTGAGGCCGCCTACCTGTGCGTCCATGAGCAGGTGCCTCATCAGGGCCATGGACTTCCTCAAGGTGTCCCTCTCACCTGGGTGGAAGGTGTCCACCTCGTTGGCCAGAGCACTGGGTCGGTTCACCATGAAGTGGGCAATCTGGTCATTTAGGCTGTTCAAAGACTGGACCGCTGAGAGAGAGGGTGAGAGAGAGAGAGAGAGAGAGAGAGAGAGAGAGAGAGAGAGAGAGAGAAAAGAGAAGAGATTGAGACAAAGTGGGAGGGAAAGAGACAGAGAGAGAAAGAAAGATTAGAGTGAGGGGGGGCACACATTATGTATTAGTGCCCACATGAAATCCCACATCAAAGGCTTTGTTTAGGTTCGTCAAGCTAAATCCTTTGCCTTATCTCAGTACAGTACCTCCATAACAAACATACTGAGTCATTCATAATGACATCAAACACACGCCCCCAAATCAAACACACGCACGTGGAGTCAAGCGCGCACATATCGAAACACACACATGGTGACAATAGACCCATCTTCTTCTTTAACGCCATGGAGTCCCAGCAGCTTAACTGTTCACCAGTTTCCAGCCTGGCAGTGTTCTCTCTTCCCCTGAGTCTCTCCTGGCTGATCTCTCCCATCTGCATGCTGTGTGCTGAGCTCTAATCCCTCTGAGGGCCACAGCACAGCTCCCTCAACTGGTCTCATCTTCACCCTAATCCCTGTCTGTCTGTCTCTCTCTCTCTCTCTGTCCCTCCCTCCAACCCTCTCTCTTTCTCTCTCTCTCTCTCTCTCTCTCTCTCTCTCTCTCTCTCTCTCTCTCTCTCTCTCTCTGTCTCTCTCCCTTCCTGCCTTCCTTCCTGCCTTCCTTCCTCTCCCTCTCTATATTTCTGCAACAGCTGCAGCATATCAGTTAACTTCCCGGTCTTTTATCAAGTGAGTGTGGGAGAAATGTTCTCTGGATAATGGCAGTCTCCGCTTGTTTGTTTTCAGCCTAGGCAGGCTGGCTTTGTACAGGCTGTCATGTATTTGTAATGCTCTGACTGGACTGGACAAGTTTAAGAACGATCACCAGCTCACTGATCGGCTGGTAGGTATTGCTGCCAGCAATCCAGTCCACAAAGATGTATTTGAGAAAGCATAGGAAGTACAGTTTGGCCTGGGCGGTCTGTGATTCCTGATCTGATATGATATTATGGGGAACAGCCATCTTCAGGAAGCCAGCCTTTCACCTATCCAGTCCAGTTCGACCAGAGATTATGAGGGGTCACTTCAGGAGATGAAGGTGGTGGCGGTGGGGGGGGGGGACTCCATGCATAGCTTCTTTCCTCCTGCTCCTCCTCCACCTTACTTCCTCCTTGTATGACCCCCCTCTGAGACAGCCAAGGTCAGGCTCTTACATGCGTACAGTATCAAAGATTGATGTCCCCCCTCTCCCTCCTCAAAATGTGCTGTGGAAGCACCCCCCACCACCACAGACACGTTTGTGCCCTTAGCTCTGTAGGGAAAGACGCACATACGCACACACACACACACACACGCAGGCATGGTGATGAGATGAAACAGGCCGCACCACATCAGAAGCAAGGCCAAGTAAAATGTTTATGACACTTGGTTGACGAATGGATTCTAATTTCACATTCAACATTTACGAGGTGTCCACCCCCCCTCCAAACACACACACACACACACTGTGAGACGAGATGGGACCACTGCTCAGGCTCAATCTTCAGGAACAAAGCAGACACACACCTTTATTTGTCACCTCCCTCAGTCCCATTCAGAGTGCTTTCAATGTGCTCGACAGAGAAAAAACAAGTGACTATTCAAAGCAATTGAATAACAATCTCCCTTCAATATGCCACCGCACAGCCTTAGAGTGAATACAGCACTGCTCAAATATATTTTCATTCCAGTCACACATGCATACGCATGGCAACACACACACACTCACACAGGCACACAGACACACACACAAAAACATTCTTAAAAAGCACATGCCCTTTTTACTGATAAGATATGCTTGAAATTGAAAGTAATTATTTCAACTAGAATCCACGAAAACAGAAGATCAATTAAAAGTTTGCAGGCAGCATGAATCAATTTGTGAGTTCTGCGCCTCTTTGGCCTCGACAAAACACACATCCACCCCAGTAGGAGCTAACCAGGCAAGACCACATTAGCATGGAAATGAATACCCCCCCATGCAGCCGAGAAGACATCAGCCAAAGAAATGTCAGACCTTGTTTTCAGATCAGTGATTGAATACATCACCTAAGTATTCACATCAAGCAGAAGAGCACAGTGTGTATGCATTCAAGCATCCAGTAGAGGCATGGCACCTTCCAAACCGTTCCTCCCTCTCTTTTTCTCCTACTCTCTCTCTTTCTCTCTTTCCCTCTCTCTCTGTCAAAGATTTGATGCTGTCTTCCGGCTTCGAAACGTACGGAATATATCACTTTGAGTAGTAGCACGGCTGCACAGTGCCTTGCAGTTGCCTCAGAGCAAGAAGGCTCGTCTTAAGGCACTGTTTGCTACTTCTGTGTGGAGTGCATGTTCTTCCCATGCTCATGAGGGTTTCCTCCTCAAATGACCCCAATAAAAACATGCAGAACAGATTGCTCTCTTGCCCATGTCCCAGGCTAGGCATGGGTTGAGCACTTTGACTTGGCCCCAGTTGCCTTGAAGTGGCTTATTACTGCTCCATGCTGCTTTCAGGGGATGGACAACAGGATGGGAATACAAAGAATAGATTCCTAGGTGCTTTTATCTGCATGCTGTTTGCCAAATCAATATTTCTTCTTGTTCTCACTATTTCAACAATGAAATCCTTTTCATCAATTATTTTGTCGTAGGGGCTTTGCAAATACAAACTGTTCCACTATTTTTCCATACCTACCAGGTCATTTGCATCCTTTATTCTCTATTATTCATTATTCTCCATTAGATCCTTTATCTACATGCTAATCGTTCTGCTGTGTCTCACAATTTCAAACCTACATACATGGGGTTCAATGGACTGTGGATGCCAATGTGTTCACCACAGTATTGTCAGGTTAGTGTTGTGTGATGCCAACTCCCGCACACAGCTGTCAGACAGTTGTTAGTGCCCTTCACAGTCTCTGTGATGGATCTTCAGCGACAATCAGTTCCGATGAGACCAAACAATAGCAGGAGCCTTCAACTGTTAGAGGAGCAGTCAAGACCATGGGGAGCGGGAACCACTCAAAACACAATGTTTCAATCCCACACTGATTTCTGGGCTTCGTTTCAATGTTTTTTTCTCCGATTTTATTATGTGCAGCCATTTAATACTGCCCTGGGAGTGCGTTGTCACTTGTTGAGGACGTGATGGAAGAAAATCCTGTTTGAAAGCGACTGATTTGAGTTAGTCCCCAGACCTGCCCCAACAATGGAGAGCCCTCTGGTTCTGTTCTCGGAGAAAGAAGAAAGAAAGGCGAATGTTTCACTTGCGTGGCATGTGGGAACTTCCAGCACAGTTGCTGAGCTGCACTGGCCTCCCTCCTCTCATGGCAAATTGACAGAAACTCTCCCAGTCCCACTCTAAGCCCTACCAGAGCCCCCGGGCCGCATGTCAGAGGCAAGCTGTCTCAAAAGGTCTCAGAACAAGTGTTACGTCTTACTGACTCTGTGTCTGAGCTGTGTGGTGTTCTGGCGTCAAAGAAAAAAGCCAAAAGCTCCAAAGCCCAATGCAAACTCTGGGTCGAATCTGGGTAGATCCCGTCACCCTCAACATTAAGAAGTAGAGGACCAGGTTTGGAGGCTTTGGAACAGCTAACTGACTGTAATACTAATTGTCAGGCAGCTCAAACACAGGCATTTGGAAAGATCCATTATAGTTTCCGGAGGCTTGCTGTGTGTTGTAAGAGCCCAATCCCCCTTTTCCCATCTCACCCAGACCTGTAATTTAGTTGTTTGCTTCATTCTTCTGCATCAGTATCCTTGGGAGAGAGAACGACTCTCTGTGTGATTGCCTACGTGTGGCAATTTTCTCCATAATGCAGGCTGCATTTTTTCCAAAGACAACCTCTAAAAACATCGTAGAAAGCAAATGGGTATTTTGCAGATCTGAACAAATGTCATGGTTTAGTAGTCCTTTCAGAGAACCCAGCCTTTATTCTAGGAAAGGTGACACAGACCTAGTAAATTAGAATTGTCTGAATGCCGGGTCAGGTGGTCAGGTGGTCAGGTGGTCAGGTGGTCAGGTGGTTGAGTCTGCTGCTCGTCCACGCTCGGGTTGACACCCACCCTGATTACGTTTTCACTCTTGGGTCAGGGTGTGTTTCTGTGCTGTGGTCAGGGTGTGTTTCTGTGCAGTGGTCAGGGTGTGTTTCTGTGCTGTGGTCAGGGTGTGTTTCTGTGCTGTGGTCAGGGTGTGTTTCTGTGCTGTGGTCAGGGTGTGTTTCTGTGCAGTGGTCAGGGTGTGTTTCTGTGCTGTGGTCAGGGTGTGTTTCTGTGCAGTGGTCAGGGTGTGTTTCTGTGCAGTGGTCAGGGTGTGTTTCTGTGCAGTGGTCAGGGTGTGTTTCTGTGCTGTGGTCAGGGTGTGTTTCTGTGCTGTGGTCAGGGTGTGTTTCTGTGCAGTGGTCAGGGTGTGTTTCTGTGCAGTGGTCAGGGTGTGTTTCTGTGCAGTGGTCAGGGTGTGTTTCTGTGCTGTGGTCACAATCTTCTCTGTCCACCTTAGACGCAGTCACAGCCATGCTAGTCTTTGTGTGAAACAAAGACTTGGACTAACCACTTCACCATGTGCACACATATACACACACACACACACATACACACACTGAGAGAGACTGCTACGGAGCAATCTCAGTTCTGCTTTATAGCAAACATGAATCTTTTAAATATTTGAACACCTCCTTTGCTATTGAAAGGACATTTCCAACCAAGGCCTTGTTGATGGTTTGTTGTTTCTTTCTGAAGAAGACACGTCTTAACTTTAAATTGAATTTTCATGGCCTGTCTTTCAATTCTCGCCTCCGGTTACAGCTAGTGCTTGCGTCTAGCCCAGCTCACCAAGATGCCATTCATATCTACGCAAAGGGATGAATTCTTTATGGATTGTTTTCACAGAGCTATAGGCCTTTTGTGGTCTTTTAGTTTAATTCCAAACCATTGGCTACATTATGCATTCTATCAAAATTTAAATGACCCCTCTGGTGGGGGTGAGAGAGGGGAAACTTTAAGCTGTCTTGAATTTGCATATCTGAAGTTGTTTTTTGGGGTTTCGTCATACACTTGATAGAAACCTATTACAGTAGACCCGTCTTAAAATTGAATGGCTCGTTAAAATAAATGAGTTTGTGTAAAAGATAAATGTTTCAGACTGAAGTTTGAGAAAGAAGAACCATGGACAACTACATTCATTTGCTTAGTGAGGAACTTTAGCAACAGACCGGTTATTCAAGTCCATTGGGGCTTAGCCTACTAGAAAGCTACAGAGCACAGGCATCTGGCCTACCCACCTCGCCTCTCAACAAAGAGAACTGGTGGAATAGAACGTGGAAGAAAAAAAAACAATTTCATCCCTCACTCCAGCAATCTCAGAAGTATTTCAACAGCCACAGTAATCAAAATTCAAATGAAGGCTGTGTCTGAAAAAAGAAGAAATCTTCATACATTCCTAATGAAAGTTTTACAGCCCCTCTTCACTGTGTCGGTTGCCATGGGAATTTCATGGAACTCACCACATGTTTCGACTGCAAACTTGTGAGTCTGGGGTAGGGGAAGGACTGATATAAGTCAGAAACGCACCAACCCAAGCCTAAAGCTTAAGTGTCTCCATTTTTTTATTTTTTATTATGTTTTAGCATACATCAAAGAGTTCAATTCTCGCACACCACAGAGCTCATCGTATGAATATTCAGATAAGCAATCTATGTGCAAAACCCAAACTGGTCACCTTTTCTTTTTTGAAGTTCAACCCGTTTTTAGAGGCACACAAGAACTTCCTGTTTTGGAAAAGTCAAACCCAACCTTCCATGGACTCAACTCGGGGGTTAACCCTGACCACTCACCTCTGCCTCTGCCAGACACGACCTTATAAGGTCGACAGATGGTGGGCTGTGTTTCTCCTCTGACCTCCGTTCATCATTGTGTCTGCTGCGTTCCACAATGTAGGCTAATGACGGTTTGTTGTTGACCTGTTGCAGGAGGCAGGTGAGCCTGGGAGGGAGAGCAGACTCAAGTGCATCTCTGTTCGGGGGGGTCTCAATGGGACTTGTCTGACCGTGCTTGCTCATTGTACCCCTGCTTCATACATCACTCCCCCCTCCCTTTCCCACACAAACCTTTCCAGATGCTGTGTGAGAAGGGAATTCACCTGACTTCCCCATAGCAACACTGCCACCATCTGGAGGCTTGGTCACATGTCAGGGATGCCGATGTGGCGGTGATGCCACCACTATGGACACGGTGGCCTGGTTTTAGATGTGTTCTACCACAGAGGTAAGGAGGTATGTCCTTTACTCTGCCTTTTGCCAGTGATGTGGTCTAGTCTGTGTGAGTGAAGTGTAACTAGGAGGTGTCATTTTAACCAGAATAAAGACATCAGCATCCACCCAACCCCTGGAGCCTCACTTCAGAGCCAATAAGACATGAGCTCATCACGAGCAGCGGTCTCCTAACAGCGCTAATGAGCGTGGGCAGAGACGTGCACCACTGTGCTGAGGCTGCATTATCAGAGGCAGGAGGGAGAGATAGAAGGAGGAGAAGATAGAGGCGGGGGGAGGGAGGGAGGGAGGGAGGGAGGGAGGGAGGGAGGGAGGGAGGGAGGGAGGGAGGGAGGGAGGGAGGGAGGGAGGGAGGGAGGGAGGGAGGGAGGGAGGGAGGGAGGGAGGGAGGGAGGGAGGGGCGCAGGGAGGGGCGCAGGGAGGGAGGGGCGCAGGGAGGGAGGGAGGGAGAGGGGGTGCACTGCTACCGGTCTACCATAGCTATTATCAGTGTGCCACCTAGTGAGAGATTCCATCTGCAACAGCGCTAAGCGTTCTGAGCATCCCTCTACCCCCTCCTCCCCCTCCTCTTTCCTTCATCCCTTCTTTCAGAGCCAGAGTCAGACACATCTGTAATTGTGCATGCTGCGGAGCCGACTCGTGAAGATGAAAGCCCTCCCTGATCCTTTGATAAGCAAATTCTCTCCTACACTCAGCCCAGAAGATCTCAGAGTTATTATTACATGCGTCATCCTGCCTCCGTCAAGCCCTCCGACCAACTGAGTTTAACTGGGAATTAAAGGTGAGGAGATAACATGTCCATCTGGGAGTGACAGGAAGAAGGGGGAAGAGGAGGAGGGGGGAGGGAGGAAGAGGAGGAAGGAAGGAAGGAAGGAAGGAAGGAAGGAAGGAAGGAAGGGAGGGAGGAAGGAAGGAAGGAAGGAAGGAAGGAAGGAAGGGAGGGAGGAAGGAAGGAAGGAAGGAAGGAAGGAAGGAAGGAAGGAAGGAAGGAAGGAAGGAAGGAAGGAAGGAAGGAAGGAAGGAAGGAAGGAAGGAAGGAAGGAAGGAAGGAAGGAAGGAAGGAAGGAAGGAGGAAGGGGGAAGAGGGGAGGAGCAGGGAGAATAAAGGAAGAGGAGGAGGGTGGAGGGAGGAAGAGGAGGAGAAGGGAGAAAGGAAGAGGAGGGGGGGAAGAGAGGAAGAGGAGGGGGGTTTTGGTCTGCTACTAACCAGGCTCAGGTATAAGGAGAGAAACTTATTTAATGATCTTTCCTGGCCAATAGTGATATCTACTTGACGTTAGTGTCCCAGTTATAGAGCCATCTGGCACACTGCCACACACCCCTCCATTAGCCTGACAGCCTGACAGCTGCTGTACACAGGAGAAGAACCCTTATGTCAACTCTACAAACAGGTATGTATATAGTATAGATACAGTATATATAGACTGTGTACAGTAAGGCTACTGTTCACCAACATTGGAGCGAAAAATAGAACGGTGATGTAGGAGTGACACGGAAATGAGAGACGCCCCCCCCCTCGAAAAGAGCCCCCCCAAAAAATAAACTACACAAATGAGGAGAGGATGAAGGACAGGAACAAGAAAATTCACTTTTCCTCAGGACTTTTGAGGTAAACACCGCTTGTTAGAATGGACCCATAGGACCGCACACAAACACACACGCAAACTACACATGAAAAACCCTCCTCCTGGATGGTTTGCTCTAGACTACAGGGAGAACTTGTGACAAGGCTGCAGCCAATTAGGCCTGTTTGCGTCTCTGTCCCTGCGACTGTCACTCACTGGGTGGAAAAGTGGGTCAACTCTGGAGCACAACAGCAGAGACACCACCGTCCTTACAGACGCTCTCCTCATGGTTTACTCAACCAGAGTTCCTCCTCAAGGTTTCTCCAACAGAAGGCATGGTGGATCCATTACCAGGTGCTTTTCATCACCCCTTTGATGCTCAGAAAGTGTCACTACTGCTGTAAAAGTGTAGATTAGCTGCCAGTTGCAGAAACCTGGTAAAACTGCATATCGTAAATAAGCAGACTTTGTGCGATAGTGTATGCAGGTAAACAAACTCCGAGGTTCAAAGACATATCAAACTAATACATGTCTGAGCTTGACAATCGCCTGGCTGAGTAATGCCTTGCTGTATTTAAAGGGCATACTGTCTCTCATCCTTCATACATCAAATGTTCCTAACTTCCCACATGTATATCTCTGTAGTCACATGGCTCTTCCCCGTGAGCCACAAGGACAGAAGAGGGTAGAGATGGGGAGGGAAGGGAGGAAAAGGAGGGAGGGGAGGGGAGGGGAGGGGAGGGGAGGGGAGGGGAGGGGAGGGGAGGGGAGGGGAGGGGAGAGGAGAGGAGAGGAGAGGAGAGGAGAGGAGAGGAGAGGAGAGGAGAGGAGAGGAGAGGAGAGGAGAGGAGAGGAGAGGAGAGGAGAGGAGAGGAGAGGAGAGGAGAGGAGAGGAGAGGAGAGGAGAGGAGAGGAGAGGAGAGGAGAGGAGGGGAGGGGAGAGGAGGGGAGAGGAGGGGAGTAGGCAAGGTGCAAAGGAGACAAAGGAAGAAATCACATGCCACGCGTAGGCACGCACCAAAGACAAAGGACAGGACAGGAGAAAGAAGGAGAGGGGAAGAAAAGGGAGAGAGGAGAGGAGCATGTTCACGTAGGCATTGTTCTCCGGCCTTCGAGCAGCTAAATGTGTGTGTGCTGTGTGAGGCTGCAGCTGCATGTTGATCTGCCAGGATGCTGGTTAAAGGGGTGCAGGAGCCAGCGGCACAGGACTCAGCCTCCTCATCAGAACCTGTGATGTGTTGGTGTGGAGAGACAGAGAGAGAGAGAGAGAGAGAGAGAGAGAGAGAGAGAGAGAGAGAGAGAGAGAGAGAGAGAGAGAGAGAGAGAAAGAGAGAGAGAGAGAGAGAGAGAGAGAGAGAGAGAGAGAGAGAGAGAGAGAAAATAAGCGAGAGAGAGGGGAGGGAGGGAGAGACAGAGGGAAGAGAGAGAGAAAGAGAGAGCGAGGGGCAGAGGTAGTGAGCGAGAGAGGGGATAAGTTTATGTCTGCTGACTCCACATTTGTGCCCCACCAAGAGAGCTGCTGGCCTCTTTTCCCCTCATCCTGGAATAAACCCCTTAGTTACACTGTTCCATCCTCCTCTACTGCGCGCACACACGCGCGCGCGCGTGCTGTGCTGATGGCAGTCTTGCTCCAGCGTTCTTCTTGTTTGGAGAGAACAAGAGAGAGAGCGGTGCACACACCCTCCCAGGAGAATGGGCGTCACACGCACCTGCAACCCCCCCCCCCCTCCTCCTCCTCAGCACAGAGCTAATAAAACAGGTCCACCGTGGTGAGTCCATTTCCAAATGAGTTCCAGTATTTACTGCTTGGGACCCATCGTGAGGGAGGGCTATCGGGGGTGAAGTCGTCTTCTCCAGGTCTCGGTCGCTGTTTGGCCTGCAGCACATGCTCGGCACATGGGGAGAGCATGGCACAATGAGCCTGCGTGTTTGGTGAGGAGGAGCCAGCAGTGGAGATCAGACACGGAGATGTGTTTGTTCGACTGAGGCAGCTTGTTGGTCCCCACACAGGGGGAGAGAGAGAGTTCCCTGTAGGGAAGAACGGGCCGGTAAACTTGTGGTTTCTGAAGGTTAACTCTACATGCAGTCTATGAAAACTTGGTCAAAGGCATTTTTATGATCTGCAATAGAAGTCTGTCATAAAAGCAGAATATTGAAAATTGGATCAAGGGTGGTTGGAGTGTCTCTGTTCTCACCACAAACAGCACACCAAAGAACACGGCTCTGTGTTGCTGTCAGAGCCTTCACTGCACTCCATGCTTTGGTGTGCGTGTACGTTCTGTGTGTTTGTGTGTGTGGGTGGGTGAGTGAGTGTGTGTGTGTATAGGATCAAGAATATCTGCGATCTTCACAATGTCCATTAAAGTCCAGACCACAACAAGCCACTGTGTGAACACAAGTGCTTTGTGTTCTAACTGCTTTGATACACTCCATCACACAGAGAAGTGGCTTCCAAACCACTGAATGTGTGTGTGTGTGTGTGTGTGTGTGTGTGTGTGTGTGTGTGTGTGTGTGTGTAATAGAGAGAGACCGAGACAGAGAGAAGAAGGTGGGGGTAAAAGAGACAACAAGAGAGAAACAGAAAGCCAGTATTTGAAAGAACAACAGACAATGACACAAAATGAAACCAGTTAAGGCCCAGCATTACAGAAATGTGACGTAACGGAACATGATGTCACAGATCACATCATGCCCAGATCCACAGGTGCCTCCAATCAGAGGGACACCACCTGACAGCCCGGGCGAGGATGTTGATTTCCTGTCCAGGTTAAGTCATGCTATTAGAGTAAGTACTATGGCACTAACTGAATCGTCATTGGTACATTGACTAACCTCACACTAAAGAGGTAGGACCGCAAAGGTACACCAGAGCAGCACTTTCTCACGCTGACATCATGTCAGGTACTCATGTAGAACATGCAGACGTAACCACACACATCATATTGATTACCACTGGCCAGCAAGCAGAGAGTATTGGCCAGCCTTGTGCCTATCCCTGCTGTTGCCCTATCAGAGTGCTGAAATCCAATACAGGTATAAGGAGACAGAGAGACAGGGAGGGGATCTAAACAAGGCCTGTATCGACCAGCATGGAGAGTTTCTCCACAGGGGATACTCGGGGTCCCCGCTGAATCCAGGACTCATCCAAATAGAGACCATAAACCACTGCTTACTTCTCTCTCTGACATCAGAAGAGACCACTGTCCCAATTCAACGTGCCTGAGGATGCCTCTGATAACCGAAAGGGTGCTACGGTTCTGTGACACGGTCGGGCAGTCAGGGAACATGCAGGTTGACCTCCAGCCCTCTGAGGGTGTGTGTTGGGATGGATACACACGATGGCTCTGTCACTGGGTACGGAGGGAGACAAGGACATGGGGATGACCGGGGTATGGAGGTGACTGGGGCAGGGGGGTGACTGGGGCACCTGGAGGATGGGTTAAGTGGAGGGCTGACCCTCAGTCTGGATGATTAAAGGCCCACATTATCAACAGCTGGCCGTCCTCCTTTTAAAAACGATAGTTTGCGTTGCCCTTTGAGGTGTACGCTGGGGACAAAACATAAAAGTTTTGCTCAAAAAGGTTTCAGCTGGCTATGAGAACATAAAATAGATGATAAAACAATGAATAATTTAGTGTTTTCTTTTATAGTTTCGAGAGGACTGGTTTTACTTGGTGTGAGCTCAGGGCTAAGATAATAGTCCTCTCTTGTCCCACAGGAAAACACTCTGTCACAAAAAGAGAACTGTGTTATCGTCGTACAAACATTCTCCTTTTCTCTGTTTTGAGTCCAAATAAACAAATAAACACATAAAAGGCCCCACTACGCCTGTGTTCTTCCTCTTGAACTTCCTCTGAGACAGAAAATCAAAGGTCTCACCAATCTGTGACTACAGGCAACACAATAGACAGTATCTACCCTCCTCCTCTGTTAACTGGGGTTTTTTGAGGAGAACCAATGAAAAAGGATGTGTCTGGTCCTGGTCCATGTTTCTGCATCTACCTAAGAGTAGGTTGTTATCACTGGCAACCATATGAAATTCAGTCTCAGGTACTCCTATTACATGGGAAGCGTGACACTGTGTGGGTTGATTAATGCTAACCAGGAGCTCTCTGGCCACCAACCAGCACCCTTCCTAAATCCCACCTCCATTTGCATACGGTAAAAGAAGAAACCTGCTGACAGCAGAGAGTGTGCGGCGCTTCGTTCCTGGATGAAGCCACTTATCAAGGCTGGTGCGTTCAACGTCCACCTCCTTCAAAAGGGAATTTCGAACATCAACCGAATGAGTCACGACACGCACAGGTAATCAACTATCTATATCAGGACACAGAGTGAGAAAGAGAGACTCTTCGACTGAGGGTCTCTCTCCTACCGTCCGAACTCTAATGTACCACGCAGCAGACGAGAGACTCACAGGAAACACTAACCTCGCGTTTCTACCGAAGAGGCTTGACGCCTCTTTCTGCTGTCAGAGCGCGAATATTAATCAGGACCCTGTCACCCTGTGATAGTCCCATGCTCCCCCACACCAAACACAGCTAACTAGTCCACAGACACATCCGCTCCAACAAAGAGCATTATTTATAAAACACTCCTCTTCTGCCCGAGAGGGGAAGCGGGACACACAAATGACACCGCCACAATGACGACACTCCCAACGCCCATTTATCATCGCACGCTGCCTCCGCGGCCTGCACAGAACAGATCACCGCGGGAGATAGATCCTTCAAATCGCGGCTAATTAGCCGAAAGGCGAGAGGCGTACGTCGTTTCCCAACGACAAAAGACATCGAGGCGTGTTATGATGAGGAAACATCTCATCATGTTTCTGACACGGTGTGGGTCTGATGCCTGGGGACAGAAGAGGCCTGGTGTGGCCCTGCAAGCCTTCTGTCGGTGTCCTGAACAGCCCTGTGTTTCAGCTGGCCTGTCTGGCTTGGTTCTGGCTGGGGTCCTTGTGCCGGGCCATCCAGAGAGGTCAGGGTTGCCGGCCCCCACACATGAGGGAGGCAACCGGGCCCAGACCACATCCCTCTCTCCCTCTCATCGGGAGGTCCCACCGGGATGGGATCACATCGACATATAAAAACATGGTTGATCTGACTTCACTACTGAGAATGTGATGAAAGGGATTGCTTGTGCCTAAGGGCCCTGCTTCTAACCTATCAGACTGCGGAGTCCGTTTGCATTTTTCGGTGATGGGGAGAGAACGAGAGGCTTCAAAGACAGCTCTCTCTGCAGGACGTCCATGCCTGGGATACCAGCCCACATACTGTAAAGGTCTGACACATCCACTCAATCTCTGCCTCGCTCTCTCGCTTGCTCTCCATTTCTTCCACTACCTCTCTTTCTCCCTCCCTCTCGCCCTCCCTTACTTAAAGGGAAATCCGCATTAACAGGCCGACCCCGAGCGTTGTATGACAACGCATCAGTGGGGACGAGCAGAACTCTTTGCACTCTTTGCAAGGCCGTCAAAGTCTGTGTTCGTGCTCCCTAAAATCTGAATTCGCTTCTCAATTATTGAACCATCCGTTCTGTTCCTCTGTGGTGTTCCTCAGACAGCCTTGCCCTGTCCCTCCTCACAGTCCTGCTCTGCAGCTACATCTTGAAAGACAGGACTACACATCTCCCTGAGCGTGGGTCTGGCACTGGCTTCACACATCACACGTCCTATTAAAACAATACACAAAGGACAGCGCTCTCCATCTGAGAGAGAGGATGGAAAAGTGTGCTAAGGAACCGCATCTACCATGTGATACACACACACAGATGCAAGCACCTCTACACACACACACACACACACCCACACAGGTACCTTGCTCAGCTCCTGAGGTGCAGTTGTTGTTTGACCACACCCCAAAACAGAGACAGCAGGTGAAGATAAACAACCATTATCAGTGGTTTTCTTCCTCTCCAGCTGTGGCTGGTGGTGAACCACAACCACCCTGCCAAGAACACTCTAGTGTAAAGCTGTAAGTAAGCCACAACAACTCCAGTACACACGCACCTCTGTGATCTCACTTCCTGTTGTGCCGTACAGAACCCATAGCTCAGAATAGAATAGAAGGGCCACAGAACCTCCATGTGTAATTACAATAGTTGTTAAATTACACTCCATAAACAACAGCATTGGTCACCACAAGGTAATAGCAGCACTGACACAGAGACGACTGTGAAGATGTTGAGCTCAACTAGCAGAGGCAGGGAGGAACCACCTGGAACTGTTGCAGCTAATGTGCCTATGTACACACACACACACACACACTTACAAACACACCGCACAGACACACACCAGCACACGCAGAAACATTCACATCCGTAGTCCTTTTCCTCACCCCGAAGAAAAGCGAAAGTGACGGTGAGTGACAATCAGAGCGCGATCACAGAGAAGCAAGCAAACAAAAACAATGCGCCGCACACTGTTCACCCACTCCAACACGTGCACGAGGGAGTGAGTGACGAGAGCAGAGGCGGGTCTAGCGTATGCGTGTGGGCGCCTGTCCAGGTGGGCGCCTGTCCTGTCTGTTGGATACTCACTGGCCTGCATGAGCTGCCCCTGGCGTCCAAACACCTGGGAGAAGGCGGACGAGTGGCTGCAGGTGAGGGTGTCCTCCATGGCTGTCCTGTCCCGCTGGCCCAAGCCGCGCACGAGGAGACGGAGAGGAAAGGAGGGGATGGGGGATGAAGGTCAGCAAGACTGCGTCACGCCGGGGCCGGGAGAGCGAGGTAGAGAGGGAGAGAAAAGGGCGAGCGGACTTCGGTTCGCTTCGAGGGGTGGGGGTGGGGGGAGGGGGGTCGCTGAGTCAGGAGCTGGTTGCTGGGGCGATATATCCCCTGGATTCTGGTGGTTGGATGGTGACTGCTCTCTTCCAGACCTCTCCTCTGGATGCTGCTGCTACTGCCTCGTAGCCCAGTCCTCCTCCTCCTCTCTCTCTCTCTCTCTCTCTCTCTCTCTCTCTCTCTCTCTGACACGAGCTGCGCTGCTCACAGCTCAGATCATCAGAGGGGGTGTGTCTCTGTGAGTGTGTGGCAGAGTTCTGTGATCATTTCTGTGTATGCGATTTAGACGCTAGAAGATAGGGAGAAGGAGGGTGGTAAAGGAAGCTGCCAAGTCGTGAGTGCAGCTGGTCCACGATCACTACTGTTTGTGTGTGGATGTGTGTGCGTGTGTGTGTGTGTGCAATCAAGTGTGTGAGGTTATCAACAGCGGTTCTCTGTAGCTCCAGGCAGTCAGCAGGAGAGCAGCGCAGAACCCGTTGAAGAAGCAGGTGAAAGTTGTACCTCCCCTCCTCTCTCCCTCTCCCCTCTTCGCCAATGTGACAGCACTGTAGGCAGGAGCAGCAGCCGTTGTCCCCTGGGCACGACTGGAGAGATGATGCTTGTTCTGGGATCTGGTGAGCCTCCCTCCCCTCCCTTCTCCGCTCCCCCTCCCCTCCCTTCTCCCTCGTTTGTTGATCTTCAGCATTAACCCTCCCTCCTTCCCACTCCCTCCCTCTCTCCACATCTTTCCATCCAAACTTTCTCGATCCATCTTAGGACCTGAGCTCCCGAAGAGATTTCTGCAAACTCCCGCTTCATTTCTTTGCTTTGGCTGTCAAAAGGAGGATGAGAGAGAAAGAGAGAATTTGCATAAAAGCAGAACTTTTCTTTTCCCCAAAGTTCTGAGTTACCCCGAAGGAAACCTTGATAAAACTCTACAAACTAGAAAGAAGTACTGTACACAATGCAGGATGTATGATTCATGGCATTTGCTTCAATTTGTTTTTGTGTCCACAGGTACAGCTGATGTCAACTTCCTCTAAATTCTAAGAAATTTAATGTTTGGTATATAATCTTTCTGCCATTCTATTTTCATGCTTTCCCTGATTTTATACGAAGTTGTGTTGAACTGCTTTTAGATGGCCTTCACAGAAATCTGGCATGGTCAGGGCTGCAGTTTGGATACATGGCATAGACGATATACTGAACACCAGTGGTGGAAAGAGTACTGAAAATGGGTACTTCAGTACAAGTACCGTTACAAAGCTCAGATAATACTCAATTACAAGTAAAAGTACAAATTACTCTTCTCAACTCAGAGTACTTACTTTTTAGCTGGTGATATATAAAGAATGTGCTTAAAACCGTTTAATACAATTGGTGATCAATTGAGAAAATTGTTACTTTAAACAAAAAAATTGACCTTGTTCATTAATGGTGATTAAAGTTTTTTTTGATAATAGTGGTTGAATTCTTGTAAGGCACCTCCAGGTGCTACCACGGGCAGTCGTCAACCGCTATTTAATTGTCATTTTCAATGAGTTCATGAAGGCTGTCATTAATTTCCATCATCTGGTTGGTTTGCTTCTCCAAACCTTCAATTTTGTCCATGAATTAACTTTACACATATTACAATAAACTCTCTGAAATCTGCTTCAGGGGGGATTTTTTTTTGTTGGTCCAAATATCAGAGTTTTAATTGGTTCATTTACAATATTTAATGGTTCCTGGCTGAAATGCCGGTCAAATGTTTGAATATTAACTCAAATTTTAGGCTAGGCTACTCAGTAATGAATTGTGATTTTAAAAGTAGCAAAGTAGAATACTTCAATTTGTAGGCTACTTAAGTAGAAATACAATTACAGACGTAAATATGCTCATAAAAGTAACTGTAGTACCCCAAAAAACACTTAATTACAGTAACGTGAGTAGTTGTAATTCGTTACTTCCACTCCTGCTGAACACACATCAAAAGCACAACAGGTATGTTGTACAGCTAAAAATCAACATAATTTTTTAGTAATAATTTAAGTCCAGCAGTAACTGTTATTTGTACCCGTTGGCAATTGAGTGCACTGTATGCCAGTTAGTCCTACAGTAAGACAAATCCTGAACTCTTGACAGGAAACATGTCAACATTCTCCAATCAACAGGCTTTTCCCATTTGCCAAACTTTCCCAGGAAGCCCATTGTCACCAGGATCTCTCACACACTGCTGTGCTGTCAGGTTGCTAGCACAGCGACAAGAGCGAGTAGCAGAACTCACTTCCTCCTGTTTTGAAAGGAAATGGCAGGACACTCGAATAGTCTCTGTAGAACCACTAGAGGGGTTGGCAGTCTGCTATGAAAGGTGGATCTGGCCGCAGAGGAAGAGATATCCTGTTTGTTATTTGAACTGTTAACCTTTCAAAGTGAGGTTTACCCACCAGAGCACAGTTTTAAGTCAGCAAATGGAGTCACTCACAGAGAGAATAGTTCATTTTCCTGCAGGTGGGTCAGTGAACAGGGTCTGTTTCACTACAATGCTTTGAGTCATGTGTTTCTGCTAGCTCACCAAGCCAATGGCTCTGCATTTTTTATCATTTAACCTTGAACTTGTTTAGAATTCCCATCTACTCAAACAAGCTTATCTTTAAATGTTGTTTTCTTTTTACAGGAAGAATCGACACAACGTTTTTAGGACACAGAAGGCAGTGTTCAGTCATGTGTGAGGAACATAAAGCCCTCCTGCTGGTCTCCCTGCTGGAAGCGGATGACTCCTCTTCACTGAGGACTATGACTCCCCTGACTGATGCAAATGAAGGATTACTGATATCATAACACATTTTTACACTGAGCTGAATCCCATGGAAACAGTGAATTGTTTACGCTTGGTTGCCATTTATTGTTGTCTCATTTCTTCTTCCACTCTTTTTTCCTACAGCTTACTAAACATATTCAAACACAAACCAACCCGACATTTTCTACATACACAAATGGTACTGTATGGTCCGCTGTAAATATATGTGTCAGGCTCAGTGTCTTGTGTGTGCATTCCTGGACTTCTGAAATCTCTTTCTGCACTATCCTAGTTTATTTAGTGAGCCCTGCAACAGACCTGCATAGGGCTGCATTTTTATGAACACGGCAGAGTCCAGCTATACAGCAATCAGGAGCTAGTGCAGTGATATTTCATCCTGACAGCCTGAGTACGGCACAGCACTCTTCTTCTCCCCATGCGCACACGCACACACACACACACCCATAAAGCATGCGCACCCCCACAGGGGACCCATAAACCACACCACCATGGCACCTAGGGGAAGACGAAACACGTTGCACCCTTCCACCGAATACAGAAAGAGCAGCCCTCTGAATCATATCATCCTCACACATCACATTCAGTCCGACACTCGTTCCTCTCCCCTTGTCAAACAGAAGAGCAGTGCACCTTTACAGGGGAGCCAATGCATTAGCAGTTATTCCACAGGGCACATCGGCTCCACTGATGCTTTGTTTACGGCTGGAACGTGTGCTGTTGCAGCTGGGCTGGTGAGTGGGTTTGATGGATCCATTAGTGTGTGTGAGGGTGACGGATGGGCCCTGGACCAAGCTGATCTCAGATCAGTCAGCAGGCACACACTCACCCAGGGCCGGACAAGGCCTAGGAAGAGAGTCTTACAACATAACAGTAGTTTGGGAACGCATGGTTGGCCTTCCTTCTATTAGGTCTACACTTCCTAGTCGTCAGCAGAATGAAGAACACTGAATAATATTTTGTTTGCAGATATTTCCATTGGTGCTGTTGTGTTTTGTTAATTTTATGCTGGTTAACATTTGCCATTTTCTGGTAATCCTACAGAAAATGGCAAATGTTAACCAGCATAAAATTAAACCCTTATATGGGATCTTAATGTGTTTGAGATGCCACTGATTATCAACAGCTGCAGCAATAACGTCGGTCTAGAGCCGTGTCAAAGCAATCTCCCCGTGACCAACACCAGCCGCCTCCTTCACATCTCAAAACAAATGGTTTGTGTCTGTGTCTAAAAGGCAGCCTCTCCACTTTACTCGAACAAATGTCACCAGCATCCCATCCAGTAAGAATCACACAGGCTGCACGTAGGTTATGTATGGCTTAGAGAATTGTTCCTCTGGTGGAATTATCTGAAAGGGCCACAGCCGTAGACACTGTATTAGAGACGTACAATCTAAGAGGTCCTACTCAAGGCCAAATTGAAAAAAAGTCTTTATTATGTAAATTACAACAGTGTGTTTTACATACGAGGTCAACAAGGATATTTGACTTTGATCATCCTCAAAACACATATCAGCTTAATTTCATCTGAGGAGAAAATTATCGAGAATATTGAAGCAGGAAGGCAAAACAAACATGATGAAAACATCCCATGGAAATATAAATTAGCTTTATAATATATCGTTCAATAACATTTTCTCCCTCCAACATGCTGTAGGCATTTGAGTGGGCTGCACTACGTATTGGTGTAGGGGTAGTCGAGATTGAAGCATCGCGGCCATTAAAGACCAATGGAAAGATCAATGGAATCCTAATGTAATCCTGTTCAAAATGGGTTTTCACAGTGTGTGTGTGTGTGTGTGTGGTGCATTGGACACATCCCACGAGTCAATTCAATCAAGACATGTAAGTAATATTGTTATATTTGTTGTTAAAATGGAAATGATTAAAATACATGAATGACTACAACCTCCTTTCCAAGGTGTCTGTTTCTTGTTTTTGATCCAACCACAGAAGACGAGTCTGGGGGCAGGCTAAGGCGCAACATGAAAGGTCAAGGTCATTGTATGACCTGTTATGCCCCTAACATGACTACTAAGATGCAACGTGAAAGGTCAATATTATTGTTTGACCTGTTATGCCACGTGTAGGGGTGGCTAAAACACAACATGAACTCCTCTTCCCCAGGTCCCAAGCAGCCACAGAAACAGAGCCTTGAGATTTAACCCGTGCAGTATTAATCGGCAAGGTCACTTACAGTATTATTTGGCAAGGTCACTTACAGTATTATTTGGCAAGGTCACTTACAGTATTTATTGGCAAGATAACGAGGCCAAAGGAAGTGGCAGCCGACTCCTACAATTGGTTATACACAGATTTGATGCGAAGATTAGTTATACACAGATTGGTTGTGTAGATTAATTATACACATATTGTGTAGATTAGTTATACACAGATTGGTTATGTAGATTAGTTATACACATATTGGTTGTGTAGATTAGTTATACACAGATTGGTTGTGTAGATTAGTTATACACAGATTTGTTATGTAGATTAATTATACACATATTGGTTGTGTAGATTAGTTATACACAAATTGGTTGTGTAGATTAGTTATACACAGATTTGTTGAGTAGATTAGTTATACACAGATTGGTTATGTAGATTAGTTATACACATATTGGTTGTGTAGATTAGTTATACACAGATGTGTTATGTAGATTAATTATACACAGATTTGTTGTGTAGATTAGTTATACACAGATGTGTTATGTAGATTAATTATACACAGATTTGTTGTGTAGATTAGTTATACACAAATTGGTTGTGTAGATTAGTTATACACATATTGGTTGTGTAGATTAGTTATACACAGATTGGTTGTGTAGATTAGTTATGCACAGATTTGTTATGTAGATTAATTATACACATATTGGTTGTGTAGATTAGTTATACACAAATTGGTTGTGTAGATTAGTTATACACAGATTTTTTATGTAGATTAGTTATACACAGATTTGATGAGTAGATTAATTATACACATATTGGTTGTGTAGATTAGTTTTATACAGATTGGTTGTGTAGATTAGTTATACACAGATTTGTTATGTAGATTAGGTATACACAGATTTTTTGCCTATATTAGTTATTGTGGATTGGTTGCCTCGATTAGTTATACACAGATGTGTTGCCTAGATCAGTTATACACATATTTGTTGCAGAGATTAGTTATACACAGATTGATTGCATACAATATGTTCACATATTTAAACAATAAAGCAGTCATGGCATTTTTAAGTACAAAAAAAAATTAGCGTTACTCCTACGCAGAAGGCAAGCGTTGTGCCTGTACGATAGGGGGACAAGGCAAAAGGCAGAGAAGACGGTTTAAGCCAAACACCTAAAAAACAGCAACTTTCATCGCAAATTTTTGAAAAAGCTCTCGGAAAGCTTCAGGAAAATTAGGCTGCAACTATCTCAATCCTGGGGGGACTGATCAGCGATGGAAACTTATTGACAGAGTGACGTCAAGTACATGTTCATAACCAGGTCGTCATCAGCATCATGAGTGTTGAAGGATCTTTTACACTTTGGACATTTTGCCTGCAGCAGTCGACCAGAGAAGTCCACGACCTTTGACTCCTTAGAGCAGAGAGGGCATCTGTACGTCGCCGTCTGTAGCCCCTGCAGAGATGACATCAGTTTTGCGGCAATCCCTGGACCGTCACGAGCGTATGCATCTTTCTCTTCCTGTTTCAAGTCATCCAATGTCCAGGACACATCGATAAACTCCAGCCCGAGGACATCAGCACTACGCACCCTGAAGAAGCCTCCATCTGCCCAGCCGCTGCCCCAGGAGTTCATCAGTCTTAAGCAACTGCTGTTGTAACTGGTCAGAACAACAGCATGGCCATAAAGCTCAGCATTCTGTTGACGCTTGCTGATGTCAATCTCAGACTTAGTAAGAACGCCATCTTTGTTTCTCTTAAAGAATTCTGAGAAGCACGTCCACTCAGGGTCTGTAAGTTGAAATCTGGCAATCGCTGGGCGTTTGGCAGCAACAGCCTTCATGGCACCAAGAACATCTACCTTATTGCACCTCAGACGAAATTGGGGACACACCTCTCGTAATACTTGTATTGTGTTGGCACCGTTCTCACCATACTTCTGAATCAGTTTGTGGCGGATGTCAAAAAAATCTGGGTATCCACCACAGCGTCCCACTATGCGCTTCATGGCCAGGTGGAGAACAGCAGCACATGCGTTGGCATAACATGTGCCACCTTTCTGTTTCTTGGCACCAAAGCCCTGGTTGGCCTGGTTAATGTAGAGATCCAGAGAAACAGTTGCTAGGACGTCTGAAAGTGCATCTTGGCAACAGACTACGTTCCTTGCGAGGTCACAGACATCTGAGACGATATCAGGGTGGTTGACCTGCCAGAAGAGTCTGGTTTCATTATTTGTTGTGTCGATTCTCCACCCTCTCTTCACAAAAACTGTTCGTGGAATCAGCTGGGTTTGTAGAGTAGAGCTCAGTCGAAACATGAACTTCGCAGGGCCTTCCCAACTCTGGTCTGCGATGCTATACAGCATTAACGGATCAGATATGGATCGATCAGTGATGAAGCAGCAGACTGTTGTAACACCCAGATCAGATAACGCTTTGGTTGGTGGGTTGTCCCCATCAGTTGGCTCGCCATCAGACAGCACAAAGAGCAACTTGTGGTGTTCCTGATATTTTGAGAGGGCAAAGAAATCCCTGGCATGGTTTAAGGCTTTAATCAGTGGAGTGCGACCAAATATAAATGGCTTCACAGCTTCCATGAGCTCATCTACTCGGCCATCCGAGAGCTCTGCGTCTCCCACACAACCGTGGAGTATTTCATGAGCCTCCTGTACCTCCATGACTGCTTCTTGTCCAATGCTGGCCAAGACACTCTTCTTTGCCAGCTCCATTCCCTTTTCAATCACCTCTTTGATTGAATCATGAGTAGCATACTCCTGTACTCCAGTCAAACCCAAAAAACCCATTCCATTAAATAAACCTTCTTGTGCATATGAACCAATGCCGTGTCTGAGGAACCTACACTGCTCTGGCAAACAATCATATATAAATGTTCTTCTAAAGCTATGGTCATGCCCCAACTTGTCCAGAATCAGTTCTGCATTGTCATAACTAACAACACTGAGTAAGACATTCATTTGTGCCCACTTGCGAACTCTAGGTGCACCATTTGTTTCAAGGATTCTCAGTGCTTGCTCAAGAATCTCCTTTTTACTGCGACCAGAGGCTTTGGAGGGTTTAGAATTTTTAAGTGTCATTAACATGTCAAATACTCCTGTTCCGGAGGATCCTCCAACTCCTATAGCGAACACACGGTTGGACTTGGAGACGTCGTTCTTTATGAGGTCATCCACCACTTTAAAAATGGACCTGGCCCAGCTTCCCCCCTCCTGGTCCACCCGTCCACCGATACTCCGCTCCATGGAACCGGACACGTCCAGCAGCACTCCTGTCAGCACCGACATGGTTCTTCAGCAAGGGATTAGTTCTGAAACACACAAACAAAATGCCTTAGCCTGATTTTTCTTTGCATTACCGAATGTAAGGCTTTGCAGCTCTCTGTTCAAATCACACAGTCAAAATGAATTAGATGAAAAATGGGTTTGAATAGGTTTCACTTTTAGGTTGACATGACAGTAAAACTGTATCACCAGTATTCATTTGTGGATTAACAACTGGAAGCAGCAATACAGTTTTTTTCAAATGCTTAGACAACTTTTGTACTTGTCCTCTTTTTTTCAAAACGGTAACACTTTATTTGATGATGATCATGATGATGATGACTTTATTAGTTCGGCGCAGTTTCAAAACGAAATGAAAAACCAACGTACAAACATAATTAATCAAGACTTAATCACAACATTAAACAATATAAACAGATATTCTGATAAATGTACAATAGAGAATATCATACTACGGATAAAATATCAACATAGTGTATACTACAAATGAGCACACTGGTTTAACAGACGTGTCAGATATGGTATAGGCGAGTTACTGTATGTCATCGTGTTAGCCTTCGGAATGCTGAGTTTGTGTCCATTTCTGGTGCTTCTACCTGAGATGTCAGATCTGTACTTTGGCAACCAGTGTGCAGATTCAGAGTTCAGAAGGGGTGTGACTAAGAGTGACATGACACTGTCATGGCACTGTCATAACCATGACATGACACATGAAAGGATGTTTATGAATGTTTATTAATATTGCCATTAGGTGTCATTTGGTGAATTATGTAATTTCTTATGCAAGGTTGTTTGTGATGTCTTTGTTATGACAACTTGACATTAGCTGAGACAACATCACCTGTCAATGTCTTTGTCATTACAACTTGACATTAACTGAGACAAAATAACCTGTCACTGTCTTTGTTATGACAACTTGACATTAACTGAGACAAAATAATCTCACATAAACATATCATAGAAGGCCTAATTATAAAACTTGAAGAAAATATTTAGCTTTATGTGAGGTTGTCTTGCTGCTGCCTCTCCAGTGCACCTGTTGTCACTTTCATTTGCAGCATAACAGGGGATATTGATTCATAATTGCTTAAGCTTCCTAAACGGACAGATTGATATCCCTGAAGTGCCTCAAAAGGTTCATGTCGAGCCCTGAAATCCTGTGTCCAGAGATATATAATTAATTACCTGATCGACACTGAAGTTTGTCTTTTAGTAGTCAATAGTATGTGGTGACCTTGCGGAAAGCATTTATTAAAACATGTTTGTCATATTATATCAACAGAATATTCCAAGAGTGAAGGTCAGAAAGACAGAGGTCTGATTCAGAAGAAATGGAAATAAATATTTGATTTACAATTTACAATGAACATTTAATTCATAATTTGTTTGCAAAAATAAAATAAATCTGCAGTTGCATATTAACAAGGTCATAGTGTATGGAATGCCGAGTTAGTAAAAATTTGATAAATAGGTAAATAAATAGATAAATACATAAATAAATATGGCTATGAAATAAACTCTGAAATAAAACAAAGGCAATGGCAACAAATATATAAATAAAGCATTATATAATTATATAGCTGAATCCATTTACCGACATCAATAAATAAATACATTTATTTATTTCAAAATTACGTTTTTGTAAAGACAACATTTATTTATTTCATGGGACTTTTATTTCCTAATGCCACATTTATTTATTTATTGAGACTTTTACGCACTACATTTATTTCCACATATATTTCCACGCCACATTTATTTTCACACCACATTTATTTCTGTGCTGTATTTATTTCCGATCTCAAACTAGAGGGGCGTGGTTATCTTCAGACCAACGCAGCTGCATACAAGATCGAAGGCAGATAGGGACACCTCGATTCGGTAGATTCTACCTATGTATTTATCTATTTATTTACCTATTTATTTATTTATTTTTGACTAACTCGGCGTTCCATACTATAATAGTCAGGTAGCCTATATTTAATAAAAACCAGAGTAACACAAAAAATCTATCGTTGTGTTACTTTTGACCCACCCGTTATTTTCGTCTCAACTGACGAAACTGAAAGTGACAATGTGCAAGCAACTTATGTTCAAAATGAAATTATACTGAAGTTGTTCGACATTTGTACAAAATACCACCTGCCTGGTATTGATAGACCACACTTGTGAGTTATTGACACAAGCAAAAATATATCTGTCTTAAACAATGTCTTTTAAAATTAAGTTTTTCTGAAAGATTTTACTTTCGCCCTTGCTCTCGCTTATAAGTTCAATTCACCTTTGAACTCTCTAAAGATATTTGAATTTGAGAACGAATAACCTACACAGGACGATTTAACAATGCATTCGAGTGATCAAAGTAACTTTGATTATAACCGATTTCAATTGTTACCAACCGAATACAATCCCGCATATTTTGGACTCCTACCATAAGTGCACTTGTCTAAGCGATGTTCGGCAGGAGGCTCAGGAAAAAATCAACCTATGTACACACGCCCTAACGTATAGGCTGCAGTTCTCCATTACGCCTCATTTTGTTTGTAAAAGAAGACCTTACCTAAGATACGCAGCTGTATGTCCTCCCACCTTCTGACTCAAAACCAAATGGTGTTTTATACAGAACAGGGTCTCACTCTCAGGGTTGGGAAAAGACATTCACTTGGCGGGCGTAACACTCACGTGATTTCTGTGAAATCTGCTAGCTTTTACAGTATCTCGGGCACAAGAAGGGGTGAGTTTGAAGTTGATATCAAAAGGATGGGAAAGAAGGAATTGGCGTTAGCGATATGTATTTATTTAGGCCATATTATGGTTAACCAATATTTCATTTGTCTATTTGTTTTTACCATATTATCCATCACCAAAACAATGCATGGAAGCAGTTTATTTAGAAGTATTTTTTCAAATATTTCTGCTGGAGAAGATGGGCTGTTTGTGTGTGCATGAGTGAGTGTGTATGTGAGTGAGTGTGTGTGTGTGTGTGTGTGTGTGTGTGTGTGTGTGGAGTGATGAGACCAGAAGCTCCCCAGGGTACACACACACACACTCGCTCTCTCACAAACACAAACACACTCTCACAAACACACTCACACACACACTGCTAGCATAACTTGGGTGCTGAATACCAAATTCTCTTATAACATTTACAAATAGAAATCCTCTAAACACAAAACAATACAAATACAATACAAAATATCTACTCACAGACAAATAATGAACAAAGTTCACAAGGTCAGCGTGGGTTTTGCTCGAACTTTACTGCAGCGATTTTCAACATGTAAGGCTTCATGTAAAAAGTTTGTTCTTGTTGAACAAGTGGTGTGATAAATGACTTACTGCAGGGGCTCTCAACCTTTTCTACACCACCTATTCATATTTGAAAAAGGTTGGAGCCTAACAGACACCCCTCTTGTTTGACGAATCTGGAATGGAATCTATATGGAATCTATATTCCATTCTAATAAGTGATTGTCATGTTACACAAAGAGCAACATCAGCACCTGCTGCAGGTGCGAGCCTAGAAATGAATACACTCAATTAGTACTCTAGATTAGGGGTCCTGAGGTGCAGTTGTTGTTTGACCACACCCCAAAACAGAGACAGCAGGTGAAGATAAACAACCATTATCAGTGAAGTGTTCTTCCTCTCCAGCTGTGGCTGGTGGTGAACCACAACCACCCTGCCAAGAACACTCTAGTGTAAAGCTGTAAGTAAGCCACAACAACTCTAGTACACACGCACCTCTGTGATCTCACTTCCTGTTGTGCCGTACAGAACACATAGCTCAGAATAGAATCCATGTGAGGATGTTGAGCTCAACTAGCAGAGGCAGGGAGGAACCACCTGGAACTGTTGCGGCTAATGTGCCTATGTACACACACACACTTCACTTCACACACACACACACACACACACACTTACAAACACACCGCACAGACACACACCAGCACACGCAGAAACATTCACATCCATAGTCCTTTTCCTCACCCCGAAGAAAAGCGAAAGTGACAGTGAGTGACAATTAGAGCGCAATCACAGAGGCAAGCAAACAAAAACAATGCGCCGCACACTGTTAACCCACTCCAACACGTGCACGAGGGAGTGAGTGACGAGAGCAGAGGCGGGTCTAGCGTATGCGCGTGGGCGCCTGTCCTGTCTGTTGGATAGTCACTGGCCTGCATGAGCTGCCCCTGGCGTCCAAACACCTGGGAGAAGGCGCACGAGGAGACGGAGAAGGAAGGAGGGGATGGGGGATGAAGGTCAGCAAGACTGAGTCGGATCGCTTTGAGGGGGTGGGGGGGTGCTGAGTCAGGAGCTGGTTGCTGGGACAATATATCTGGATTCTGGCAGTTGGGTGGTGACTGCTCTCTTCCACACCTCTCCTCTGTATGCTGGTGCTACTTCCTCGTAGCCCAGTGCTCCTCCTCTCTCTCTCTCTGACACGTGCTGCACTGCTCACAGCTCGGTGGGTTTGATGGATCCATTAATGTGTGTGAGGGTGACGGATAGGCCCTGGACCAAGCTGATCTCAGATCAGTCAGCAGGCACACACTCACCAAGGGCCGGACAAGGCCTAGGAAGAGTCTTACAACATAACAGTGGTTTGGGAAGGCATGTTCGGCCTTCCTTCTATTGGGTCTACACTTCCTAGTCGTCAGCAGATTGAAGAACACTGAATAAGACTTAGTTTGCAATTATCTCCATTGGTGCTGTTGTTTTGCCATTTTCTGTAGGATTACAAGAACATGGCAAATGTTAACCAGCAATAAAGTTGACACCCTTTTATGGGATCTTATGTGTTTGAGATGCCACTGATTATCAACAGCTGCAGCAATAACGTCGGTCTAGAGCCGTGTCAAAGCAAACTCCCCTGTGACCAACACCAGCCGCCTCCTTCACATCTCAAAACAAATGGTTTGTGTCTGTGTCTAAAAGGCAGCCTCTCCACTTTACTCGAACAAATGTCACCAGCATCCCATCCAGTAAGAATCACACAGGCTGCACGTAGGTTATGTATGGCTTAGAGAATTGTTGCTCTGGTGGAATTATCTGAAAGGGCCACAGCCGTAGACACTGTATTAGAGACGTACAATCTAAGAGGTCTTACTCAAGGCCAAATTGAAAAAAGTCTTTATTATGTAAATTACAACAGTGTGTTTTACATACGAGGTCAACAAGGGTATTTGACTTTGATCATCCTCAAAACACATACCAGCTCAATTTCATCTGAGGAGAAAATTATCAAGAATATCGACACAGGAAGGCAAAACAAACATGATGAAAACATCCCATGGAAATATAAATTAGCTTTATAATATATTGTTCAATAACATTTTCTCCCTCCAACATGCTGTAGGCATTTGAGTGGGCTGCCCTACGTATTGGTGCTGAAGGGCCGAGGAAGCAGTGATGACTGTAAACACCGCTGGGAGCTCCCCTCCAGCACACAGGAGGACCACCTGGAAGAGGCATCTCACCTCCACCAGGAAGATCGACTCAGAAACAACCTGTAGTCAGTTACATGAGCATGATAGCTGGACAAGGCTGGCCCTGCAAGAAATTAAAAAATAAAACGTTGAAATCAACCCCTACACCTCACCCTCTTCCTCCCCCCTAAATGGATTGTAAATGCATTTCTATAAAATCGAGTGACAGAACACAGTCTGTCTAGGGTCTTAAATGGTGAAATGTTAAGAAATGTATTGCTGACTTGCTTATTATCTGGGGTCAACCAGGTTTCATAACAGAATTTAACACATTCCATTGTTCACATTTAAAAACTTTAAATTGTTTCAGGTTTCAAACAGATCAAAATCAATCCAGAATTTGGCAGAGACATTGCTTTTTAAAGTGCTTTCCAACAAGATGGGGCTAATTATACTTATTATTTATGACACATTAAAATGTAAATGTTCACAAAAATGAAAAGAATGAATGGATAAATGGCAGTGTATCCTTTTCCCTGTACTGTATGCTACTAGGAACTAAAACAATATTTCCCCTTAACTTTTATAAAAACAGTCCAAGTTGTCCTTTTCTAGCTGCAGGTCACACACATAAGCCAAATGACAAACATGACAAAAATATGTCAGTAAGAAAACATGTACGTACACATACATATGCAAACTCACACACACACTTGTTCCTGAGGACCAATTTAGCAGTTAGAAAAAATGCTCTTTTCAGCCCACCCATCAACAATATTCTCTACAGAGATTAAAATCAAACATACATAATTTGTAAATCATTGTAATAAAGTGGGTGCGGGCCACAATATGGGATGCAGAGAAAGGGAACAAGTGGCCCCGTCTAGTTATACTGTATACTCAGAACATGCATCAAGATTTGTCCAAATGATGAAAACCTCACCTAGCAAACAGGAAGTACGGAGTAGAAAGACCAGAGACTACACCAGTTTTGGAACTGATACGTGATTGCCATTTGCAATAGGATTACCTTCTGAACCACAACGGAAACCCCAATGTCAATGTTTTGGGTCAAGTACTAATGTACAATATATATCTCTCTATATATATTTTTATATATATATATATTCTCATTGTCATTTACAGTTTGTATATTTATTTCAGCAAAACTGTCTTAGTCCAGACTCTATTAGGAAGATGAGTGTCAGAGGCCTACTTCTCAGCAGCCAACGAGACACGAGAGGGGAAGCAGTCAGAGTTCACTTCCTGTCACTTTTTCTTGTGACTAAGCATGTCCCGTGCCAACGTCTTCCTCGAAGGGGAAGGTTTGTTCAGCGGTGATTCTATGGGGAATCTCCGCCCTCTCCATTCGCTCCCTGCTGTACTCATGATGAATAGGAATCATGGCTCATTTCTGCAGAGACTCCTGGAGCATAAAAACAACTGTTCAGTGACTTAGAATTTCAAATATTGTACAACCTCAAACAAAATTGTGAAGTACGGCAAATGTATCTACAATGCAAAGTCATTATAAGAAAAATACAAAAATTAAAAGCACTGTGACTGACTGTTATTACCTTAGGGTCTTTGGGCTCCTGGCTGGACAGCTCTTCTGTCTTCACCTCCACAGGACCTGCAAAGCTGGCCAACTGAAGGCTTCTGGTGACTGGCCCACCTGCACGCTCCCGCGCCCTCAAGGAGAAGCGCTCTCCCTGGACCTCTTTTTTAACCTGGGTCTGGGACTGTTCCTGGGGAGACTTCACTTCAGACACCTTCTTGGGTGCCACCTCCTTGCCCACTCGCCCCATCCTCCCAGCCGGACGTGGCGCAGGTTCACTAGCGGGAACATCAGAGGATGATGGGGTGGGAGGCAAGGACTGGGCTTGGCCCTTTCTACCTTTCTTCCCGGGCGGAACCACAGCCGCTGGGAAAGACGCTGGCCTCTTGGGACGCCCTGCGGCTTTCCCTTTGGTGGCCTGGGGGGCTCGGCCTCCGGGGCCCCCGAGCTGCGAGCCCGGGTCTTCCTCAGGGGTTTGGACCCGGGCTCGGGCTGCTGGAGCTCAGTGTCTGTGGCTCTCCTACGAAGGCTCATGTTTTTGTCTGATGCTGCGTCGGCTCCGGCTCTCTTGGCCTCCGCTGGCCCCCTCTTGCCTTTTTTGGCAGCAGGCTTCATGGGGCAGCTGACTGCTATGTGCTTGCTAAGGCTGGCAGGGTAAGTAAACTCCCGGCTGCAGTGAGGGCAGACGTGAACTTCCTGCTGCGGTGGTGCCGGCTGTGGCTCCTCTTCCTCCTCCACTTTGACGACGGTCTTCCTGACCGATGCAGCGGATTTGTTCCTCTGAGTGATGGCCTTTTGGACCAGCTGGTTCTTCTTCTTGCTAAGGGAAGTCATCCTGGTCTTGCTCGTGGCCTCCTGGTTGAAGTTCAGCCTCTTGGGCTGCCCCATCCTGCGGAAGGCATTCTGCCCAATGCTGCCGGCGACTGCGGCGGTGGCGGCTGGCGACAGGACTCCGTTCTGAGGCTTGACGATCTGCCGGAGGGGGATGGGGTTCTTCTTGGGAGTGTAACGCCTCTTGTCGCTGGCGTTGGCACAGGCCAGGATGTGCTTGTGCAGCTCGGGCATGTTGTCAAAGCTGTTGCCGCACTTGGTGCAGCGGATGGCCGTGCTGAAGGTCTGGGGGATGTTGTGAGTGGTGAAGTTGGTGGCTGAGGCCACCGAGGTGGCGTGCGTGCGGTTGTGGTAGGGGAAAGGCGGAGGCTTGAAGCTGGGATAGTGCTGATTGATGCCCAGACGTACGTCGGGGCCTTTGGGCTTGCCCCCCTCTGAGGCCATGATCTTGATGGTGGTGTAGAGCTCCTCGGTCGGGTCGTCGCCACCTTCGTCCCCGTGCTTCCCGTTCACGCTTGGCTCTTTCTCCGCCACGACGTCCATTCCCTGGGACTGGGCTAGTTCCGAGGACTCTGGCTCGGGCACGTCCGCGGAGCTCTCTTCCGTGGCCTTGCCGGGGTCCGTGTAGTTCTGGGGCCTCAGCTTGCCGCTCTCCACAGCCGTGTGCGTGCACTCCTGGTTGGGGTGCAGGTCGGTCTGGTGCTGCTGGAGGTTGCAGAGGAAGGCGAACTCCTTGCGGCAGGCTGAGCAGACGAAGATGCGGCCCACGCCGTGCAGGGCCGTGCGGTGCTCCAGCAGGGCGGCCGCGTCCCCGAACAGCTGGACGCAGAACTCGCACTTGTACGGCCAGTCGGCGGCGTGTGCCACGATATGCCGACTCAGCTCCTTGATGGAGCGGAAAGGCCCGTCGCACACGTTGCAGATGAAGCTTTTGCTGAAGGCGTCGCCGCCGCCGTCCTCCTGCTCCTCGACCTCCGTCGGTTTGCCGATCGGAGGCAGGGCGCCGTGGGCCGTGTCGGCGTGGCGGGGCTCCTTCTTGATCACGGGGGGAGATGGGCGGTCTGACAGAGCAGGGGGAGAGGGGGCTGAGGGGCCAGACAGGGACTCTGACAACACAGAAAGGTCAGAGTGCTGGGATTTACTATCTGCTACTGATGCCCTGTCTTTACCAACTTTTCCATTCAGCAAACTGCTGCCGTTTCGAGTCCTCCTGGCCACCCCGGGCTCTGTCGTGGACAGGTCCAGAGAGATGGCCTCTCGAGGACTGGGCTTGGACTGACCGTTGCGGAGATCTCTGACTGGGTCGGGGGTGGGGTCGGGTGACTGGGCCATGAGCTCGTCCTCGCCGGGATCTTCCCCTAAAGATGTCTCCTCCGTGTCGGATACAGGCTTAGATGCCAGCTCTTCGTCCCCATGGTCAACGGACGTGGGCGACATTTTGGGCGACAGGACCGGAAGAGATCTGAACGTGGAGCAGTCGGAGGGCTGCGAGTGAGGGGAGCTGGGCATACCTTGTGGTGAGGGGATGGTGGGCAGGACCGGGGGAGGTGGTGTGGGACATGCCAGGCTGGTGCTGGGCGAGGAGGGGTTCATGGTGACTGGAGTTAAGGATGGAGGAGAGGGGTGGGCCGAGTCGGACACAATGTTGGGTGAGGTACTATGAGAACAGGTGCCTGTGCCACTACCAGCAGTGTACTGTGAATCTGGGCTTCCCAGGTTTAAGGAGCCATCATCTGCAGAGGTTGTTAGCCCGCCATACTCACTCATCAGAACCTTCTCCAGCATGCTGGTGTTGGGCTTCTTTTTCTTGGCCGGAGGCTGAATTGCCGCTGGGATGCCCTTTGATTCCAGTTCTGTGGCTCTACTCTTGCGGTGCATGCTCAGATCCAGCACCGATTCCCCCGATGCCTTGTTAGAGCTCTCATTTTTCCTTCCAACAGAGCTGGACAAGTCTAGAGGCTGCTGATTACACGAGTTCCCCCCACTACTGCTCGATGCAGGCCAGCCACGGGTATCCTTCCCTGAGGGGCTCATGGTGTCCCTGTCATCTTTGTTGGTGAGACTCCAGGCAGTGGACAGGTTGAGGTTTTCCAGCTTTGGCACCTTGAGGGTGTAGGAGCTCCCAGACCCAGATCCGGCCTCGCTCCTTGCACTCTCGCCTTTGAGAGCAGGGCTGAGGTGAGGAGAAGAGGGAGGGGAGGCTGTTCTCCTCTTGAATCTCCCCGAGCCTCCGGGCAAGGATGTGACCGACACCGGGGCAGTGTGACTGTCTGTTATCAGGGTGATGGTGGGTTTATGGCTGTCCTGGGTCTGGAGGAGCTGTTTGAGCTTAGGGGACAGGTAGATGGTTTTCTCCTTCTGGAACAGACCTCCCATCAACAGGGTTGAAGAGGAAGAGGTGGAACAAGAAGAGGAGGCGGAGGAGTTCCCAGTATCGGACTCCATTTTCATACCGGGCATGAGCGGGGGTGTGGACGTCCTCCGTTTCGAGGTGGACTGGCCAATGAGGTTGGAGACCTGGCGAACCGAGCCAGTCCTGGTGTCCACTTTAAGGGCCTGACAGATGTCACTGGGGCTGAGGATCACCGTGTCCAGACCGAACAACGCGGCGGAACTGGAGTCCACCTCGATCACGTCACAGCTACTGACTGAGCTGGTGGACAGGATCTTACCATCGATGTACAGGCTAAGGTTCTCCGAGATATTTTTGGATATGTCGACGACGTAGTCGTCCCGGTCCGCCTCGTCCTCGGTGTCGGCACTGGGGACGTAGACGAGTGGCGGGCTGGTGCTGGGGGACTCATCAGGCTGCTGGGGCGGGGTGGGGCCCTCCTGCAGGAGCATGCCTTTCCTGCGGACGCCCTTGGGCAGTAGGTGGCGCTCGTGGATCCTGCGCTGGTGCCTGCGCATGTTGGTGTGAGTGCCGAAGGCTTTGTTACAGTACTTACAGGGATGAAGCTCTTTCGATTCTCCGTTCTCGTCCACGATGAAAGGCCGGTCTCCATCGACTGAATCCTTCCTAACCATCTCAGAGTTCGGCAAAGGAGTGGCTGGGATTTGAAACGGAGACCGCGCGACCACGTGGTGGCCCGAAGCCGTGACGCGGTCCGGACTCGAACCGTCGACCTGGGCTCTGGGACTGAGCAGGGTAGCAGTGCCGGCCAGAGAGCCGGGCCTCTTCTTTGACACGTTCTCATGTCGGCGCTCGTGCCGCCTTCGTCCAACTTGGGAGCCGAACGACTTTCCACAATAGCGGCATTTGAAGGCGTGCGTTTGCTGGTTCACAGTGGCGTGGATGTGGATATGGCGCTCGAGGCCCTGTTTGGTGGAGAAGTGGCGCTCGCAGTGCTGACAGGGGTGCGTCTCATCCTGGGCATCACCCTCAAGGTCAAGGTCGGGGTCAGGGTCTGCCTTTGGTTCAGGTCTCGTTACAGAGAAGGGGGCTGTCTTTGTGTTACACTGAGGGGGAGGGACCCCAGTCATCCCCCTTTCCTCCTCCTCCTCCTCCTCCTCTTCTACCTCCTCCTCCTCGTGAGGGGGGGTGCTATGGCTTTGTGGCAGGTCAGGCAGCTCCAGGCTCTCCTCTGGCTCAGCCATGGCTACAGGCTGCTGAGGCTCCCCTGGACCCTCATCCTGTTCAACTTCCTGCTTATCCTCCATTGTGAAAGCCTGGACCTGAGACAGAGAGGGGTCTGGAGACGGCTTGGGCGAGGGCTCCACAGCCTCCTGGGAGGGTCCTGGAGATAACTGCCTCTCCTCCTCCTCATTTGGACCTGCATCAACAGTCAGAGTAATGTGTCAAAATACATGTGAAAATAGTACACCAAAACAATAACACATGAAACAAATGCTGTCGTTAAAAAAAAAAAAAAAAAAAACTAACAGAAAGAAAGTTTAAGTCTACAGACAGTATTTGGGCATTTGGTTTGGACCCAGATAAATAAATGATGTGCCATATAAACAAAACATGGATGACGGTGATGTCTATTCATCCTGGTGGGGAGAACACACCATCCTCAGTGTCCCACATGTCAGTGGTGGCAGACTGAGTTCCTCCTGTTCGCTTGGGTCCTCGGAATCCACCCCAACCAGTCTGTCTGGCTTGCACCACTAACTTTCTTCGAGCTAGGTGGAAAGAGAAACCCACAAAGCATCCACTTTTCAATTAAGCAATTCTGACAAATTCCACTGATTATGCAGCGTGAATAAGACATGCAATGCTTGGGATTTTTTTGCTTATGTTACTACACAAGGACATTTGTCTACACAGGTCGACATTTTCAGGTCTACATTTCATCATGGTGGCTTTGGTAGGGTATTTCTTGTTGCAAATACTAACCAGAATGAACTTAACCAAACTTGAGTTAATGTCAAGCATATTCGTAAACATTTTAATAAGGACAGAAAAATATATTGCTTCAGTCAATCAGGATTTTCGAACTGATTAAAAATACAACTTGAATGCATGCAAAATCAGTATGCGCCAAGTAATGCTATAGAGTAACACTGCAGTGACTCTAAAATACATTATACTCCCTGGAGTTGCTGTGACAACAAGGTCATCTGGCCTTGCCTACAAAGCCTGATTCATGCCACCCAGGAACACATGCTGCAGCTCAGTCATCTGACCTGTGCCGTTAAAGGCTTTTTGCAAGCTAAAGCTGCAGGAACGTCATTCAAATCACATAGCCAAAATTTCTGAAATCTGCAAACATTTAGGCAAAGTAATCTGGCCATAACCACAGGCCCACTGACTGACTACATTTAAAAAAACATATTAGAATATCTCCAGAAAAGTTACCTATTGTTGTTGCTCAACACACACAGTATTTGTTCTATTTTGATCAAGTCTAGCTGCAAGCTTCCTGTCACCATGTAAGTTTTTCAAAAAGATTCAACAGTCTGGTATGCACCAATTATACCATGCCACTTTTTTGCCAGACATTACTGTAAAGTTTGGGGTTGTAAAGTAGATTTCACGCTTACACGACTTGCATTGCAACAAAACACTCCATCGTGCCTTTGTATTGTGGAGAGGAAGGGTGGGACTTCAGGGCTTGTGCAACTTCATTCTGGGCCTAGTATCCACAAGCTAACTTCATGCTACTTCAAATTTGCATTTGTTTCGGTTGACAACGTTAGCTAGCTTATTCTCTAGTAGGTATGCAAGTAAACAAAGAAGACAATCTACTCTGTTTCACACCTTCATTTGATATAATAATTATATTGCACGTTAAACGATTAACAAGCCAAGTTAGATGTCAGTCTTCGAAAGTCTTAAGTAGGCTAGATTATGTATTGTAAGTCTATTTATATACAAAACACAAGCATATTCTTTAAAAAAAGCACAAAGACATTACTTTGAAAGACCACTTGGTACATAGATCATCGCTTTTATTGACCGATATCTACGGATCAATAATTTACTTGACTGGGCACCAAGGCCAGTTTGCCATCATCTCCCCCCTACCTTGCACGGGATGTCTGGCACGTCCGTGCATGACCTGGCCCGTTAGCTCGCTAACTAGCTTGACAGCTACCCTCCGAGAATCGAGTGAGACAGACGATACCTTGCGAGGCCAACCCTCCCAGGCCTTCTTGATAAACCATCACATCCATGCTACTAAGTAGCAAGGAAGTCGCGCAAAGGTTCCAGTAATTAGGAACTCTTGAGAAAGGTCACATCCCTCGGAACGTCACGAGCAATTTGTGCTGTTCAGCTAACTTGCTAACTGGCTACCTGGCGAAGTGTTGGCACTGTTTACATAGCCAGGTACTAGCTGGCAAAAACATGACTGTTCATGCGAAAAAGTTATTTAGAAAAGCACAGAGTCCGAGTATCATGACCAGCTCTCAGATTTAGCTATACTGGCTACTAGCTAGCGCTTGGATTCAACTTCGACCGGACTAAAGCTAGCTAGCTGTTAGCTACAACTGGCTAAAGACCACATTTCGTTCGATTGCTATTCTTTGCAAGCTCGTTATCACATTTGTGAAACGTGTAAATACGTGACTAACAACATATCTGTTGCCGAATTTCTTATTTGGGCGTTTAAACAACTCACCTCGTTTCGCCCTGGGTGAGTTTTTCTTGCACAAACTGCTGGCCTTTTCTTCCTCCAATGCAGCTGTTATCTCGGGGTTGTCTTCCCCACTGTACCAGACTAACAGCTCTTCGCCAGGTCCTATTGGCTGTCACAAAAAAGGATGAAAAAACGCACCAATCAGAGTAAATCTTGCTGAAAGACAGGAGGGACCCCTGTGTATCTGTCCAATCAGTGGGGGATGTAACTCAACATTTTGGGACAATTCTGACTGAACTAAAGCAATTTCTCAACCCACTGTATGATTTATGCCATACAAAATCACACTGGCATTGGAAATATATAAGCATCACTATGAAAACATTTCTGAAAGAGGTAAATAGTTGAACAATCATTTATTATGTATTTAGTCATGCTGTTAACCAGTGCATTGGCTTACCCTTAATACTTTGTAGTAAATAGCTCGATTGATCTCCAGAGGAAAAATATTTTGTTCATGATTGGAGCGTGCCCAGTTAACATACCGTAGCCAGTTACCCTTCATAGGGTCTGTGGCATCCACACACATCCAGCCTCTTGCTGGGAAATATACCTACAGCGAAGCGACACAGAACAGACACATCCACAAATAACAGATCCAGTCAAAATTCTGGAAGCTATAACTGAACATCACTGCTGTTCTGTTCAATACAATTAAATAAATGCAAACTGAAAAGGTAAATTCACCAGTGTGTCATTGCACCAGCACATATACTAAGAAGGAGCAATGTTCCTCTCATTCTGGTGCGTGTGGACAAATCACACCCAGATGTCTCATTAGAGCTGCAGGTACTGAAATCCGTCTGAATAAGCCCATTGATCCTTCACACTGCTGCTACATGATCTCTGACTGTCGCAGGTTCCAGGACTAAAGTCACACTCAAGTGTAATTATTTTTAATAGGATCGAATTGCAAGGAATATAAATGTTTCCTGTTACCTACCTCCCACAGGTAAACATTGCTGGTCACCTGGGATCTCTTCTTCCTCTCTCCTACAAAGGGGCCAAACCTTTTGCCTTTAGGGATGAACCTAGAGGCCCAGGCACCTAGAGTGAGAAAGGGAATTAATGAGGACATCTTGCCACACCCACTGTCTGTCACACATCTTAACAACCAGTAAAGATAGCATCTTGAAAACAGGTATAATTTATTTTCATGGCTGGTAGGAAGAAATTAAGTTTGGGTTGAAATGTGCACACAAACTGTAATATTTCTCATTTGCATCAGTTAGTACTACGCTAAAACTCTGATAGATTACGGTACCCACATCTCACCAATACGACTTTGATTGACAGAAGAGGGTCTTAGTATTATAGCGCTGGGTAAGCTCTTCCAAATATGGTGCGGAATGTCATCCAGAGTTTCTACTGTCTCACCAGCACCAGCCATAGTTACCTAATGAGCAAACATGCACAATTTCAAGAAGCAAATTCAAAAGCACCACAGACTGCTGATGATGGCCTGGATCATGATCCAGCGTTCACTCTGCTGTTGAACAAGAACTATTACACATTTAAGTTCATGGCTGAATGAAATGTATTTCCCTGTCTCAGTTTTGGCTCTGACCTGGTGAAGAAAGACTGGTGAGAGATGTGTATTTGATGTACTGGTGAGACATTGTTCTCATAAAGTGTAGCATTCAAACCCCAAGGAAGTTGGCAGAGGCACTGTGCAGATTAGCCACATGGACCTTCACATCATTACAAGCTCCTATAATTACCAGTGTGTTACTGTACAGGTGTCATACAAGTGTTAACAATTTTCCCTATTCACAATTTTCTGTAGTTTAGGCTCAGGAGTAAATCATTCAAGAAATTGTTAACAAGGTTTTGAGAAGAGATTCAGTGTGCTCTCGCTTCTCTTTAAAAACAATTTTAAGGACAACTTGCAGTTTCCTCAGCCTGTGAGAAAGCCACACACACGAATACGCACACGTAAATTGGATTGCAAACTGGTCAGGTAGAAGTTGAAACTTGTGTTTGGTGATTTGTTATTTGCAACCATTTTTTTTGAAGAGCCTCGACGCTGCTTTTTGTATTCTACGTGTTACATGTAGGCCTATTTTGTGACCTATTCTGTTTGTGCTCACAGTGTTAACCTATTTGAAAGCTGGAGTTTCTTTCGGGATCAATAAGGTAAATTGAATTAAATACCTCTCCATCGTCAAACTGTCCATTTGATGGGCTGTACGAACATTGCAAAATGCACTTGCCCATCCTCTCAGCGAAGCAGGCCAGACCGACAAGAATAATTATTTTAACAAATGAAAGACGATATCGCCAAAATCTTGATAGAATGAAAAGCAATGATAAACAACTACCTTGTGAAACAGCCTACGTTTATAAATTAAATAGTTTGAGAAACGGCACTATAGGCCATACATAAGCTCGTATTTGTTTAACAACAGAATCATCAATGATCACATTGGCCTAAGAACATTTGCATAAAATGGGATGAAACACTAACATGAAATGCAAGACAAATGTTGGCAGGACTGATGCCGTCTGCTTCGGAAATTGACCAAATTAAAGTTTACAAACAAACCGTTTCGTCCGCTTTACATGAATATCCCTAAAAAGAGGGTATTCATTAAAGACCGAGAAATATTTGTGAAAACTTATGCAAATATTTGGGAGAGCCAATACATAAATGAACGCAACAAACCGTGCTTTTTATTGTTTGACGGCATCGAGCATTGTAGCCTATGTAACCTATTCCAACCTTATCACCGCATAGGATAAGAAATTTCTGGATTTCCATTGTCTTCTACGGGGTTCATTGGGATAGTCATCTTTACAATTTTCTCTCATACCTGTTATATTTTGCCGGCACTTGTGATATGTGGTCTACCTGTTTTCCATCAGCTGAAAATGGCGGATGGAGACTTGAGTCGAAAGGCTCTTCAATCTACTCTCCGTTGGGTGTAGAGTTGAGAGGCCGCTCGTGCAACCATCACTATTTGGCAATGTTCAGTATCCCACTGTGACCACTGTGACGATGAGTCTAGGGAATGTTTCAAATAAATCTGTTGCAAAAGATTGTTGAGAGTGACACAATATTCTCCACGGGCACTCTGATGCAATCAACCTGCCATCTGCTTTAGAAAAGTGCTTAGCTATGTTTTTAGCCCATGATAAGCCCATTTAATTTGCCTGCTTAAATATTAAAAGATCACATAGACTGGTAATGTTTATGCATATCTAATGTCAGCATCCTAGGTTCTGATGGGACACACAATTAGTAAGGCAAAATATATGAAGAAAAAGAGCCCTAAAGCTGTATCACAGGCAACTATAAACTTTATGATTTTAGCCACAAAGAAAATAACATTTTTCACTTTTTTTTGTATGGTTTTGGTTTTTCACAACAACAGTAATCGAGCCTGGCTCTGCCCTCTGTACGAGGGTCTGGTTAGGACCAGGCTAACAGTAATCTAACGAGTAAATGTGTCAGTACATGCTTGATCTACAACACTGAAGATCTACAGACAGTGGAGAGGCTGTTGTCTAGTCCAAATGCAGTCTCAAAATGGTTCAACCCTTTCAATTTGGATGAATTACATTCAATTAATCAAAAACACATTTACATATCTAACATAATCACATTTTATTGTTTAGTGTACAAAGCATCAAGACTTAATTTTTATGGGAGGTGTTAAAATGTAACACGTTTATGCTGATGCTTAGCCCATGTGGCCACTAGAGGATGCTGTAATCCTGGTCAATAACAGAATAGCAGTAGCAAGACTTTGGTCAAACTGAATGAATGCGGTCCTGCATGCCCACCCTGTTCTCATTCTATTCATTCATGAGTTTAAGTCAATGCTCGTGTCTAATAATGGTTGCTTTGAACGGTCTGTAATAAGCCTTTTATGAGCATGGTCTTCATGTGGGTCATTTTAAATACTTCATATCCTAAGTTGGTTATTATCTGTATTCAGGGCACTGCATCAGCACACCACCATAATTTCACTGAGTCAGTCTAACAGGATAACATTTAACCAGATGTGATGGCCACTTCCATATACCACTAGCCCCCACCTGTAAAAAGATATGCAATAAGTCATCCACCACACACACACACACACACACACACACACACACACACACACACACACACACACACACACACACACACGGGTCATCCTCTTATTTCTACCAGCCTAGCTCAGCTGTCAGAGTGACTCCAACTTCCCCCTGACAGCAGTGAAACTCATGGACGTCCATTATATGTCCACACCACACGTGTCCTGTTCTTGAATATGGCCCGGCCATATGAGCTCCTCAAGGGGCCGCATACAGAACATCCTGTCCCCTACATACATACAGCGTTTAAGCATGTGTGTGTGAGCTGGGCTGGTTTGTAAACAGTATATTTTGCGCACACAGCAACATGCCACTGTGTCAAGGATATAGGACCTCCTTCTATGTTAATCATAGAATGGCAAACTATCAGAGATACAGTATATACGCAAATGCAATACCTATCCCTCCAACAGACCAATATGTCCTGGAGAAGCACTCAAAGATGGATTGTTCAAACTATAGATTCTACAGTTGTATTATCACAAAAGGCAGTTTGTAAATATATTTTCATGAATTAAAGAACACAAAACACCATTATTCTGAACGATTTGACCTCAATGTATAGGTTTGACCTTCGTACAGATGAACACCAAAACAAATAGACCTTTTGTTTGTGTTTAATATTTGAGTGAAACATATTTAGATCTGCTGTATTCAAGTTCAATATTGAGTATAATAATCAAGTAAAAAAAACATAGATTACACTTTGATATGAATATTTACAATATTCATGCCACCCCAAATGCAAAGAAACCATATTCCCCACCTTGGATATATTTAATTCCATTCCAGTTTATAAATAGCTACATACTCACACACTGACAGTGGGTGGTCATTCTGTCTTATAACTAGTTCACGAGTACCTTGGGCCTTAGCGTCACATTTAGTTCTTGAACTGGTATTGGGTCAGAACACACTAGAATACATTTCAGCTATTTATATACATTCATTTTCCACCCTTGGGGTGGGTGTTTGGGGAATCACCCCTTTCTTGGCAGTTCAAAATCTTGGATCTAATATCTGGAGTGTGGGAGTTTGTGCTTCCAGTTGACTTTTAAAAAGTTCAGTCCAGTGAAGTTGATACTGCTTTAGATTCCAGCACATCCAGACAGTCTTTCCATCGGCCAAATGTTAGTTACTTCGACAACCTGTAGGAAGATAGAAAATATTTAAATCATTTTTGACAGCTGGTCATTCAGCAGAGATCAAGTTAGCAGGAAAATATACATATGTACTGTATATGTTTTGGCAAAGTATGGGCACATTCAGGTCAGTGGCTAATTCTGACAGATACTTATACTGCCTACGTCAAACTTCCATCCAGCACTCACCGATTTCAACGCATCTTCCTGGACACAGCACTGCCTACTGATCCAACAGCAATGAGAGACAACAGCGAGAGAAATGCTGCGCCTAGCACCAGGCCTCTGCTCACACCTGCGGTGGCACAAACACAAACCCTGGTTATCAGTCACCGAATAACATTTTCAACTATTTTAAACACCTTGTGTGGCTCAACAAAAGATACACATGATACCCAGGAGATCATGTTGGCACTACTCACTTAGATTCATAATAGTCAGACCTGTTTGCACACTATTACACTTATGATGTGGGAAGCTCAGTAAGTGTTCCTACCGGTGGCTTCCTGTTCCATCAGTATGGCTGTGGCTCCCATACCCTCTGTGACCTTTTCTGCAGCCTTTGTGGCAGCAGGAGCTGCTGGAGCGGCCTCCACCTCGGGGCAGTGACAATCTGGAGCCTCAGGTTCGACTGGGCTCTCTGTTGGGACCTCAGGTTCGACTGGGCTCTCTGTTGGAACTTCAGGTTCGACTGGGCTCTCTGTTGGGACCTCAGGTTCGACTGGGCTCTCTGTTGGGACCTCAGGCTCCTCCTCTTCTGGCTCAGGAACGTCTGGAATTGTAAGCTCAGTTGGAGCCTCAGTAGCCATGTCAACAGGGACAATTGGAACAAGTTCCTCTGGAGCTGGTTCCTCTGGAACAACTCTCTCTGAAGAATGTTCTTCTTCCTCAGCTATAATAGTATCAGGTTCCACTGCATCAGGTTCTTCAGAACCTGGTTCCTCTGGAGCTGGTTCCTGAGGTGCAACCGGAACAGGTTCTACTGCAGCAGGTTCTTCTGGTGCAGGTTCTTCTGGAGCAGATTCCTCCGGAGCTGGTTCCTCAGATGCAACAGGAATGGGTTCTACTGCAGCAGGTTCTACTGGAGCTGGTTCTTCTGGAGCTGGTTCCTCAGGTGCAACAGAAATAGGTTCTACTGCAGCAGGTTCCTCTGGAGCTGGTTCCTCAGGTGCAACAGGAACAGGTTCTACTGCAGAAGGTTCTACTGGAGCTGGTTCTTCTGCAGCTGGTTCCTCTGGAGCTGGTTCCTCAGGTACAACAGGAACGGGTTCTACTGCAGAAGGTTCCTCTGGAGCTGGTTCCTCAGGTATAACAGGAGCAGGTTCTTCTGCAGCAGGTTCTTCTTGAGCAGGTTCCTCTGGAGCTGTTTCCTCTGCTGCAACAGGAGCAGGTTCTTCTGGAGCAGGTTCCTCTGGAGCTGGTTCCTCAGGTATAACGGGAGCATGTTCTACTGCAGCAGGTTCTTCTGGTGCAGGTTTTTCTGGAGCAGGTTCCTCAGGTGTAACAGGAACAGGTTCTACTGCAGCAGGTTCCTCTGGAGCTGGTTCCTCGGGTATTATAGGAGCAGGTTCTACGGCAGCAGGTTCTTCTGCAGCAGGTTCCTCTGGAGCAGGTTCTACTGCAGCAGGTTCTTCTGCAGCAGGTTCCTCTGGAGCTGGGTCCTCTGGAGCTGTTTCCTCTGCTGCAACAGGAGCAGGTTCTACTGCGGCGGGTTCCTCTGGAGCAGGTTCTTCAGGTGCAACAGGAACAGGTTCTACTGCAGAAGGTTCAGCAAGTTCTACAGCAGCAGGTTCTTCTGGAGCTGCTTCCTCTGGAGCTGTTTCCTCTGCTGCAACAGGAGCAGGTTCTACTGCAGCAGGTTCTTCTAGAGCTGCTTCCTCTGGAGCTGGTTCTTCATCTGCAACAGGAGCAGGTTCTACTGCAGCAGGTTCTTCTGGAGCTGCTTCCTCTGGAGCTGTTTCCTCTGCTGCAACAGGAGCAGGTTCTACTGCAGCAGGTTCTTCTAGAGCTGCTTCCTCTGGAGCTGGTTCTTCATCTGCAACAGGAACAGGTTCTACTGCTGCAGGTTCCTCGGGTGCAACAGAATCAGGTTCTTCAGAATACACTTCCTTTGGGGCAGGTTCCTCAGCATCAACCACTTCCTCTGGTGCAACATGTGCAAACTCTTCTGGTATTGCAACCTCTGGGGCTTCCCTGATAACTTCAGAGATATCAAAAACATTAGGATATTTTAAGATGCCATCATGTGCTGTGGCATGTTCAGTCACATATGGTGTCAGATGTTTAGCATTAAGAGCATGATTTATTATGGCAGATTTTGAAATACGATTAGTAATACCCTTTAGTTAACAATGCAAGTTAACTAAAGGGTAACTTGCACTGGATTTCATCTAATAGAATACTGTTCTTATTGCATTATACTGTTAAGAATTATTAGTTAACCCATGAATAATAAATAAATCTAAAACAAAAAGTGTATATATTGATTCATTGACAGTGCAAGCTGTACACTGCTCGAAGATCGACCCTGGCTAGTCTCTACTGAATCGTGGAACACTTAGAAAGGTTGAAAGTTAAATATAACAGTTGAAAGGAAGTCCAACACTATACCAGATGGGTTACATACTGTATATGGGGGCTGTTGGTGGTGGGGGAGGAAGGAGGGGTAAGAGGGCTCCAAGATTAGTTCAAGGGAAGAGAAATACATCCGTCAGTTTAGCACCACACTTCACTTCAGACAGGGCGTGGGGGGAGACAAACACACATATAGGATACAGGAACTCACTGTGTGCTTCCGAGGAACACCTTAATATATATTATTGTAACTGTTATGTAAAATACAGCCAACTGCATTGAAAGAAGAGAGTTGTGGGTGCTCTCATTAGTAACAAGAGTGCTGACACACAAGACAAAGATTGTGTGATACATCTGTAAATACAACCATTATGATCTGAGACGGATCAAAACAGTTACAGCATTTCCACATACCTGCGTGTCAAATCAATATCTGGAAATGCCACCAAACAAGAAGTATTGACTGGTGACTCAAGTCTAACACTGTCGCTTCCCAACTGCATAACAAGGCACCCGATAAGACTGATTTCAGAGATGCAGTGACTTACATCTGGGAGCTGTGGAAGAAAGGTGCACAGCCAGGGCCAGCAGAAGCAGCTGTGGAACTCTCATCGTGGTGTCTGTCTGTCTGTCTGTCTGTCTCAGCAGTCAGAATGATCACTCTGAGTCGATACGAACGTCTCCGAGAGCTGCAGCAGGGGAAGCCCCTGTCCCTCTTCCCGTCTCCCTCTCAGTCACTGCTGGCAACCGGAGCAACTTCACCAAGCCACAAGCTCACACGCTGGTCTGTGGAGATGGAGATCCAGCAGCCTGCTGAAAGGGCAGTCATGTGAGGCGGAGAGAGGGAGGGTTGGGGGTTGGGGTTATGGGGGTGTCACTGAGGGCATTACAAGTCAAGTGGTTGGGTGATAGACATGATGGGAGGGTCCTATGGGAAATGGGAGGGTCCTATGGGAAATGGGAGGGTCCTATGGGAAATGGGAGGGTCAGGGTGTCTTCCGCAATAGACCATTGATCTGGAATCTGGAGTGATATACAGTTCCTGTGCAGGAACGTCACGTGATCCACGTGGAAGAGAACAAGAGTTTGAGGGTGAGAACCAAACATAAAAAAAACCCAGAAATGAATAATCAGACAATGAACTGTGCTCCACAGCAACAAGTACACTGATCTGTGCAGCGTGTGGAAGATGACATCCACAATCAATGTATTTTGAATACATTTTAAGTACAGTATATCTCTAGGTTTTCAACTGATCTCATCTCCCTAGAGGAGGGAGATCCCTGACTATATTGCTCCTCCGAAGGTTTCTTTCACAAGGCTTTTCCTTGTCTTCCTTGAGGGTTTAGGCTGGTTTAGGTGCAGTTCTATGGGTGTATGTGAAGCCCTCTGTGACAATGTTTGAAGAAAAAGAAAAAAGGGCTATACAAATACGTTTTGATTTGATCTGCCCATTACAGAGAATTACAATAATATCCAAGTCAAAGAAGATTCCAGAGTGGACAGAGACATAGCAGCACCCCCACTGTGTCCACGATTGTGAGTAACAGCTACATCTGCTGTTGTGTTGGTGAGTCACAGCAATACCTGGATGTCTTATTGGTTTAGACTTGTTTTAGACTGCTAGAAATTCTGCTCATATGCACCAGAACTTGCATGTGAACTTGAAAAATAATTTCACAAACAACACCCTATTCCACAGTGAAGTTAACATATTTTATTTCTTTTAAGTGCCATTCATGCATATTGGGGATGGGGCTGGGGTGGGGGTGGGGTGGTATTGACAATTCTAATAACACTTTGAGTTATTTTACAGCACTAAACCAATACAAAGAGAGCTGTGTCACCTCATTGGACAGCAAAAGTAATAAACCGTGCAATAAACAAAAGGACAAAAAGGAGAAAAAGAAAACAAATACAAGAAATGACAAAGATGAAATTGAAAAACAAAACAAACACAAAATATATATTATCAACATTGAAACACTGAATGTAGAACCATAGTACAGGTAAAAGGTAGTGTCACACAAAAAGCAAATGCATTTTCATCACATATATACAATATAGATATATACATACTGTGTCACCCTCTGATTGGATAATAACAAAATACTCTATTCTTTTCCCCTCCTCTCTTTCACCAGTAAGACCCACCCCCTGCCTTAATGTCCCAACCCCAAGAGGAAAAAGGGATGATTGAAAAGACATTTATTTACAAGAAGCACAACAACACACAGCACTGAATAAAATAGGCCTCAATCAGCAGTACTTGTTGGCAGTTCTCTCCCATATTGTAACAAGGCTTCTTTTTTCTTTTTTCTTCTTGTCTTGGTAATCTCTCTGGCAGGTACATCTCCAGCGGTATTCAAAAAGTGAATTGTCTTAAACAACTTGTCCATACACACAGACCCAGACACACACACACACACACACAAAATGACCCAGAATGGTGCATAACCTGTTGATCCAATCATTGTCTTGTGATTCAACTGTCAGTTTCTATCTTCCAATCACCTCCCTTTGCACCAGCCGGCCCGGCCCTTTCCAAGGAGGCAGAGTTAACAGCCCTCTAGTGTTTAGACTTGATAAAGCGCCGTGCTGCAGCCAGCTTCACCCCAGCAGCCGGGCTCCCTGGGCTGCCGTGGCCGAGAGCGCTGCCAAGCCTGACCTGACACACTGGACCCTCCCAGGGGGGACGCTGCTGCTCCCACACCGCCAGGACCTCTGGGGAGCCACAGTCCTGCCACACCCTGACTGAACACCCCACTCTGTATCACGACTGGGCTTTCAAATCACCTTCTTAGCTACTCAAGCTTTTCCACAGACCCTGAGCACTGACTAGGCCATGTGGCACATCCCAGCCGTCAATAGAAGCAAAAGAAGAAGAAGCACAGAGGGCAAGTGAAATCTGGGCTGAACCAGACAATGAGGGAAATATATCAAAGAGGTTAAACAAACCGATAAAACGTTTATACTAAAAGACTCGAATGGAAAAATAACCGTTAAAAGAAAGAGGGGGCCGGAGTGAGAGGGGGCCTGTGTTGACGGCTCAACAGAAGATAAAAGCCTATTTAATGTCAGTATGGTGAAAAGGACTTGTTCCGCCTCTTTCGGTTCGACATCATATCCTGCTATAAGAGGAAGTCACTGCTTAAAAATGTAGGAGTCTTAAAAGATACCTGACTGGAATCCAAGCTACCCAAAGGCCCAGCGATATCACATAAAATCAAAAATGGCATGATTGTCACAGGAATAGGTATATTGAAAAATGAAAGAAATAATATTCAACGTTCAACATTTACATTTGTATGTAGGGGCGGGGAATCAAATCCTTCAACTGAATAGGTGGCTTCCCTATATAGTTGAAATAAAACTGTTGGGGGGGGGAGGTAATTAAATGTACTACGTCTGTAAATCTTAAGGAGAAGCAGTCTGGCTGACTAAGAGAGAGGACAGGAGGGAGGGAGGGAGACTGGAGCAGCACTGCTCTCATACTTAATCCCCTCCTGAGGACTCTCCTCTCTGGGGGCGTCTCTGCGCTCCCAGATCTCACCACGCCTTTTGCCTCTGGTTTTGTTGTGCTCATAGATCACCACAGCAATCGATCTTAGCCCTAAGTTACAAGAAAAACACTCACAAAACAGTACTCAAACACACAGACACACACACACACACGTCCCACTTCCGTTTTGTTGTGATTGTATATTTGCGTATCGTCTGCCTGCTTTAGACCGAGTCACATCTAGGGAGATAAGGAGCCAGTTTTAGAGGACATGACACAGACTGATGATGACTGCAGCTGTGTGAATCACATCACATCGTTGAATGGTTTGTTGTCACAGTAGGCCCTTCAATAGAGTGATTGAGCAGATCAAATCTGCTTTACGTTCAGGTCCTACTGTATAGTTGGAGTGGACACACATCACAAATACTGCTGGTACAGTTGCTGAACAGACATAACTAGTCCACAGTGAGAAACCATACAGGATGGGCAATTAGGACTGGAGATGAATGTTAGATCTCTGATGCAGCATCTCTGTGATTGACACCTCAAGTCTGGTTCAATGCTAAAAACACCCTGTGTGTACCCCTCCGTGACTGGAAACCTGACCTCTAACTGCCCAGAGGCCAACAAGCACCGTCCCCTACCATCAACGGCCCTCTTTGATGAGACCTGCGTCACCAAAACAGAACCAAAAAAAAAACCCAAAAAAAACAACAAAAAAAAAAAAACTCCAAAAACAAGGAAGAGACAAACTGATCCAAGAGGCAGCTGAGGCCCAAGTCAACACGAGAAGGATTACAAGGCCAACACATCGCTCAGATCACACAACAGTTAGGGACTGGGATGAAGGGATGACGGGAGGAGGAGGGTGGGGCTTTGGAAGGCTGCTGGCTGGGCTGGCAAAAGGGATGGGGAGAGCAAGAGAGGGGAGGAGAGGAGGGGAGAGAAAGCGGAGGGCTGGAGAGGAGGATGAGAAGAGTGGGATTTAGACATGAACATGTGCCGTTTGTCTCCAGACAAGACGGCGAGCCGTCACTTAAAACATGTCAGACTAAATATGATTGTCTTCAAAGTAACTTTTTTTTTTCTCAACATTTTTTTTTTTTTTCGTTTTGATTGTAAAAATGTCTGGACTCTGAAGTCTCTCTTTCGCCCTCCGTTTCTTCTGCGTCCCAGCCCACCTCCCTTCCGCGGTGGGTGTGTAGCTTGGCCTGGCTCCTCTCCTCCTCGGCCTGCTCCTCTCCTCCGCCCTGCGCTCCCTTCCCGGGGGCACGGGTGAAGCTACACAATAGAGTCCCAGTCAAAGTCGTCCTGGATGTCGTCGGCGGGCATGCGCTGCATCGGGAAGTTTCTGGGAACGATCATGTGCTGCTGGTTCATCTGAGCGTGGTGACCTGCGGAACCCAGGACAGAACAAGATTCAACGATTGAGACGAGATTTCAAAATACAGCGATGTTGACCGGACACGCGACATGAGTGCAACAGAGAACAGAGTGAGGAAAATGTGGGCATGTGTCAAAAACCCCCGTAGGGCACGCCCACATTCGCGCCCACATTCGCACACACACACACACACACACACACACACACACGCACCTGTCATGGTGGGCCCTGCGTTGCTCATGGGGGGCATATGAGGGTAACCAGGAGGACCCATCATAGACATGCTCTGTCTGGAGTCCATGTAGAGGTTACCTGAGGGGAGACAGACACATGGTGTGAAACTCCCCGCCCCCGACAGAACCACAAACCGCTCAACATACCGGATCTGCGTGTTGATGCGAGCCCACAGGAGGGTGGTTCAGGGGAGGGGAGGTACTTACCAGCTAGCTGACCTGTGGTGATGTGCTGAGCGGGCTTGTTGGGGTGCATGGAGCTGTGGCAGACGGCAGGCTGCACTGCCCCCTGTGGCTGGATGACCCCGGTGCGGGTGAAGAACTGGTTGATGGAGGAGCAGAGGTCAGCGATCTGGGTGGGCTCCAGGGACCAGTTGTTGAGCTCCGCTTGTCTCATGCTCTCCTTCAGACCTGTGGACGCAAGCATACACACACGCACACGCAAGCACAGTTACTGTAGCTACATAGTGTTTAAAATACCCCATCTCATATGCCCATCTGACTTTAGAAATTCTTTAATGAAATGTATGATTTTTTTTTGCCCTCCTACTACTTAAGTTTAGTAAATGTTCTCTATTCCCTCCAGAGATGCAAATTGTGAACATTATGAGGAGACTTCACTTCACTATTACATTTATAGATTTTAATGCACAGACTTGAGTCAGTTTGACTCTCACCCAAGTTTCAATAATTGCACCTGAATAGTTTGTTGTGTTGGTTTGATTGACAGACGTGCTTGATGATTGGCTTGTTGGAGGGGGTTGTGCAGTCGGCGAACGGAGATTGGAGTTCTTGGTCTTATAGGTTAACCTCATTGCATCATTTGTTCCTGACATTGACTTTAATCTATTTAAACTATCAATACAAATTCACTAGATATTTTAATAAAACCAGTTGTGGTCAGTCTGTTTTAATCATGGTGAACACATTTGGAATGTGAACAGTTTGGTGTAATGGCAGTGAGTGGAAAAGCAAAAGGTATTGTACTTTAAACTGACCACAGGGCAGGATTAACCCTAACCAGACCCTGAGCAGAGCTACATTACATTACATTTACATTTTGTCATTTAGCATACAGATATATTTAGCAGATATCCAGAGCGACTTACAGTAAGTACAGGAACATTCCCCACCGAGGCAAGTAGGGTGAAGTGCCTTGCCCAAGGACACAACGTCATTTGGCACAGCCGGGAATCGAACCAGTGACCTTCTGATTACTAGCCCGATTCCCTAACCGCTCAGCCATCTGACTCGCTATGACCGTTCCAAATCCTGTAGTCAACCCTGAAGGCTCATGAGGGCCCTACCTTGGAAGGGCGAGAGGTCGACATCTGCCCAGTTATAGCTGCTGGCGATGCGGCAGCTCTCCTTCAGTGCATCCAGGTTGGTGGGATACCAGTCGGAGGGAACACCTGCCGACACACAACAGCGTCTTAGTTCAGCGTCACGCTAAGCATGTCTTTTCTGTTACTCCCATTCGGCTCGTACTCGTACATAAATTCCGCTCGGGTTACACAACACGGAACATGGTTTCAGTGTGCATTCCGTTATGCCACACGGAGCAGGTGTTGCGTTCTGGCCACTGGGTGGCGCCAACCGCACCGTGAGGAGGCCTGCAGCAGGAGTCCAGGCTGGAGCTGCTGTCTGCAGCACTGGCTTTGTTCTCACAGAAAACTGCACGAGTCTGTTGATGATTTACCCCTTAGATAGCAGCAGCAGCAGCAGGCGACAGCAGCCTGGGACAATCGACCCGGTCCGGCTGGGTACCAAGGGGATTGTGTGTATCGGCTCGCAAGATGGCGTGTGTCTGCACGCACACGCCAAATGAACACCTGTGTGTGTGGGTGTGTACGTGGGTGCGTGCGTGTGGTTGTTGATGTGTGTGTGTGTGTGTACCGTCTAGAGTCCCGACGGCAGGTCTTACCCGTGTTGCAGGTCATCTGTTGCTGGGCAGGGTGGGGCTGGTGGGACAGACTCTGGTGCTGCTGGGCATGCTGGGAAGGGTGCGAGGTGTGCTGCGCGTGCTGCGAGGGGTGGGGCTGCGTGTGAGGGCCGTGGGACGGGTGCTGCGAGGGGTGCGCGCTGTGCTGCGGGTGTTGGTGCTGGCTGTGTTGACTGTGCTGGGCGTGTTGACTGTGCTGGGCGTGTTGACTGTGCTGGGCATGCTGGTTGTGCTGGGCGTGCTGGTTGTGTTGGTGGGGGCCGTGTTGCCCCTGCTGGGGGAGGTGCTGTGTGTGGGGCGAGCCGTGGCCCGGGTGGCCCTGGGGGGGGTGGGACAGGGGCAGCTGGCCTGTGCTGTTGGGATGGTTGTTGGGGTGGTTGTTGGGGTGGCTGTTGGGGTGGCTGTTGGGGTGGCTGTTGGGGTGGCTGTTGGGGTGGCTGTTAGCCAGGCTGTTCTGGGAGATGATGGTGCCGCTGGGGGAGTTCTGGTAGGAGCAGGAGGTGTGTGTCTGCTGGGACGGCTCCGAGGGCATGCCCATCAGACCTGCAAACGCACACAGATCAATCAGTCAGTCAATCAATCAAGTCAGTCTCGAGATTTTTGTCATGGCCGTTTTACAATGCATAATGATGCTTCCCGTTCTCTCACGAAGAGAGGAGAGCGGTGAGCATGGAAGTATGAATGCGAGTGAGGACACGAGGAAAGAAGGAGGAGAAGGAGGAGGGACAGGATTCCAGAGGTACCTGACCAGTGGCAGTGACTCAGCACCAGTGACAGTGACAGTGAACCGACCCTGAGCTGTACACACCCCAGGAGCCTTCCTGGAACGTCTCTGTTTGACAATTCCATTATCGTTGTCGTTGCTCCTGACTGGTCCTCCCCAGGCCTGACAGGAACCCTGGCAACATCGGCCCAAACGGCAGCAGCAAATCATCCCCGGCGCCGCGACGGCCGACTGAGGAGGACCTGTCCATCACGGCCGTGGCTCGCCGGAGCTATTCCGCTGGAGTGCTTTTAGAGCCGACTCCAGCCCTCGCTCTGCCGCAATCCACACAACACCACTCACCGCCGGGGTGGCAAAGGTGCGCCTCTTATCGGCGCAGAAAGCCCATTGTCCAACGAGGGAAATGCAGAAAGCAATTAGCGCGCTGCCCCGGAATAATAATGCGAGCTCATTAACTACTATCAAAGCCGGTGAATTAGCTCGCTGTCTGCCAGCGGCCGGGGTGTGAAATCCTCTCGCTCCCTTATTTACGTGTTTTAATTGCGAGAGGTTTGTGAGTAAGAGATTTTGACTGTTCTGCACACGTGAAAAAAAAAAAAAAGAAAGAACCCCCCCCCCCCCCAATGAAACATGTCCCCAAAAAAGAATGGAGAGGAACGCAAGCAAAAACATAGGAGAGAAAAGCGTTTGATTTGTGGAGCGCAGGCTGCACACAAAGAGCCCTGACCTGGTAAACCAGCTTGTCGAGTGCTTTTTCGTTCGTCAGTCAGATTAAAGAACCGAAAAGCATTCCTTTTAAAAGTGCGGTTAGGCTCTTTGGAAAGCTATATGGTGCAATACACTCATGATCTTCCACACAAATGTCATCCTAATGCAAAACCTTTGTCAATCCTCTATTATGTAGGCTACAGAGAGAGGTTTAATGGAGTCAGAAAGATCCATCCTTGAGTGCAAACTCCAAAGTTTTTCATAGCAAATCCAGTCAGTAATATATATTATACTCCATTCAAGTACATACTTAACACATTTACACATACTCATTTATCAGTTGCTCTTATCCAGAGCGACAGCGACATATATAATGCACAAAGCATGATTGTGCTATTAACTCCCTGGCACAGTGCTCAGTGCTCAGTAGGTAAAGGCCAGAGGCGTGTGCAGGAGTTCACAGTACCAACAGGGTAACATCAGCACAGATGTGGAGCTTTCCTCAGGACACTCCCTGTCTATTGAATAAACACTCAAGAGCTCAGTGAACCTCATTCATCCTTAAGCAAGACCCACAAGTCCCACTGCCAGCTGCTGAGAAGACACCCTTTTCCCACAGAACCTTCCAGTTCCTTTACCAAGCTGCCCTAGACCCTCCGGTAGACCGTGGCCCCGACCTGACCCAGCCCCTGCTCCCCAGTGCTGCTGAGAGTCTGACAGGATGTGATTGGTGTAGCGCTGTGGAAATGGACTCTGATTGGCTGGTTGGAGCCACTGACACCATTTTGAGGGTATAAACCATAGCCTAGACCCAAATATGAAGATAGGACATAGAGGGTAAGAACCCTAGAGTAAGAACTAGAGTAGGAACCCTAGAGTAGTATCTAGAAAGTCGATCAGTATCTCTGCCTATGGCTGGTCGTAGAACCAGAGTCCAACACCTACCCTGTTGGCTGAAGGACTGCTCAAAGACAGACTTGTACAGGCTGCGGAAGGAGGCACTGAGATCTTCAAAGTCGGAGAAGAGGAGCTGCTTGTCCCTCTCTGGCATGTTGTACTGGGGCTGGGGCGGCTGCTGCAGGCTCAGGGCCTGGGACACGGGCTCTGGGTGGCTGCTCACCTGCAGGGAGGGAGAGAGAGAGAGAGAGAGAAAGGGGAGGGAGAGGGAGAGAGAGAGGTAGAGGGAGGGAGAGAGAGTGGGGAGGGGACAGACAGGGGTCAGGGTTCGTTTCGAGAAACACACCTTGACTGGATGTGTCATTGCACGTCGATCACGCTCGGACACGGATTGGCGTTTGGATTCCATTGCCGACTCTTCTTCTATTTTAATCGTCAGGCTAACTCGATGCACCGGTTGCCACCTACACAGTGTAAATCCATGCCATCGCTAGGCGACGGCGACACAACGTCCACGGTGATCAAACACGCCCGGGGGGGCCATCTCCAGCGGGAGAGGAAACCTGACCCCCCCCCGTCAGCCAATCAGCACCGTCGCCCTCCTCCTCCCACGGTGACCATGGTGACCACGGTGACATCAGGACGTTTTTAGAGTCGCCCAAGACTAGACGCCACCAGACCGAATGTTCACAGCAAAGCGTGGCCTGTTCCAAAGCTACATAAATAAGCAGGACAATGCGTTTATCGAGGCCTTTCAAGAGAGCGAGGCTGGCTGGTGAGAGGCCTGTTAGCATTTGTGAGTGGCATCAGTCACTTCAAACTGTTAGCTCGCGAGCCTCCGACCGCCTCTGGCCCACTGCCTTCAAAACTCTTCTCTTCTCGTTCCAAAGAGAGCAATCTGAACGGACACAAAGCCAATACTCAGGTGGCCTGCAAAACGTATTTAAAACAAAATCAATACTGGTGCCTTGTACAAATAAGCATTCATTTTGCCTGCGTACTCGTGTAGGTGGTCGATATCCGCGCTGTGCCCCCGCGAAACCAGAGAGCATTAGCAGCCGCGCTAGCCTCCGGCTCCACTCTGTCTCTGAGACTTTGGGATGCGAGAGACAGGGACGTGAGGAGGCCACTACTCTGCAACTACGGCCAAGTCTAACGTTTAGCGCGGATTCGGGTGAATTCATTGCGTTTCTGCGACAGTTTAAAAGTTGGCGTCTTTCCTCCTTTAGAAAAGAAATGATCAAAATCAAACAGCCCTCGAAAACCGAAAAGCGCCACTTAAGCGCGACAGGGAGCCAGACCCCAGCTGTTGAGGTACATGGTATTAGCAGCACTGAGCGGGAGAGTGGCACCAGTGCTTCAGCCTGGGCTTGCTGGAGTGAAGAGAGAAGGTGGAATTAAGCTCAAGTAGACTCTCACGTCCGCCGGCAGCCCGGGTGGATCGATCGCTCGGCGCCCGTAGCAGGGTGCACTCTGGGCCGCACCAAAGAGGGGGTGTCCCAGGTGGGATGACATCACAGGAAAAGGCTGTCTTTTTTGTGCTCCGCAGGGGCGCACGCCGCTCTCTCATCCTTCAACAACCCCCCCCCCCCCCCACCCCGCCCCCTCGAGGTTCAGTCTAGCCACGCAGACGAGCAAACACCCCGCTCTCGCTCGCTTTGGCAGACTGCAACAAAGAGAAAACTCTCTCTCTCGACTCTCTCTACTCTCCGTCTCTGAACCCTTCCCGGTGTTGATCCACACATCTCATCTCATCCATCTCCTCACCCCTGATCCCCCCCCCACCCTGGGAACACCGGGCCTCGGACTGCATGGCCTGAGAAGACACTCACGTCTCATGTTGACGACCACCACACACACACACACACACACGCACGCACGCACACAGGAAATTGAGTCGTCTGCTGCCTACGTAGCAACAACAACTAACGAATAACAGCCTCTCTCTTCTCCTACAGAGCCCTCCCACAGCGGTTCCCATCAGATGAGCGGTCAACGCGATCCGACCGCCACGGCTACGCTACAGCACGTGTTGACATGGTCTACACGGGGATCACAGGGGCTTTGCAGTCCTATCGTCTGAACGGCTCGGTAAGTGGTGGTGGAGGAGGGGGGTGGGGGTGTTGGCAGGGTTACCGGGGTGTAGCTGTGCACGCTGCCCACACTGTTGAGGTTGACGGAGGCCAGACTCTGGTCAGACATGCTGTTGTTAAGGCTGCTTCTGGGGCTGTCGCTGCCGTCCTGCTCCGGGTTGTACAACGCCACCTGCAAACGACAACGTGGATTCATTAGTGCACCTCGCATCCACTGGAGCGCCTCGCTTTGGAAGGCCACTGTCACAACATACGATGACACCAGGCAGAGAGTGGCACGCCTGGACCTAGGAAATATCTACCAGCCGGTGCAGTCTGGGATGGTTCATGTTTGGCCTGCGTACAGGTTGAAGAAGGACGGGAGGATAAGAAGGAGAGCCTACGGTATCTTCTGAAACGAGTGAGAGGATGGCAGGCGCATCAAGCCCTCACCTGCCTCCTCACACACACCACACCACCCCACCCCACACACACAAACACACACACACACACACACACACACACACACACACACACCATCCCCGGGGTTTCTCTCTCTGGGGAGGCGAGGAGGAGAGGGAGGGGTCCTCCCCCCCCTTCTCTAAAAGGTCACACCACCAGCCGTGTCCGAGCCTTCTGTCCGGGTGCAAATCGGTTCGGGACAGTTAACAAAGGTCCTCAGTACAACAGAGACCATGACCTTTACGGTACAGACGCCAAACCGGCCGAAGCGCTTCAAAACGACAATCTTCATTATTGTCTGTAAGGTTCTGTGTCCCTGCTCTCGTGGCGGAGGGGGGGGACGAGGCGCTGGCCCGGCTCCACGCCGAGGCGGTAAACAACCACAGCAGTGGAAGCGTCCAGGCTAGCAGACGGGGCTGACGGGCCGATGGGTCGACCCCATTGTGACTGAGCCATGTGTGGAATGCCAGACTTGCTCATGGGGACAGAGCCTGCCTCTGGAGAAGCCTGGCTTGAGGCATGGTGGCTAGTGTGTGTGTGTGTCCAGCCTGTGTGTGTGTGTGTCAGGCCTGTGTGTGTGTGTGCTCAGCAGTAGAACAGGCCTGGGTCTGTGTGTGTTCAGCACTGTGTGCCAGCATTCTGTGGCCCTGCCATAGACACACAGCCAGGGAACACACACACACACACACACACACACACACACGACCATTCAGGTCAATAGGATTAGACTTGTCCAGCCTAACTGCCATGCATAATGGCCCGAGGAGTTGAGTCCACACACACTTTCACACAGTATCACTGCTGCCTATCTGCTCATCGCTCTCTGAGAATCAACATGCAGGCAGGCTGTCCATCAGAGACAAGAGGCATCAGGCTGGCTACAGTCGAACAGTCTCTCTCTCTCTGTCTGTCTCTCTCTCTCTGTCTCTCTCTCTCTCTCTCTCTCTCTCTGTCTCTCTCTCTCTGTCCTCTCTCTTTTACTCTCTCCATCGCTCTCTCTGTGACAAAGACGGAGTATATTAATAAGCAGGGATCTGTGGTTATGGGTGGGTGTGTATGCGAGAGAGAGAGGGTTGCTCAGTAGGAGATTACAGCCTATCCACCTTGGTTCTGGTAGTGGACTGGGCTCCAGTCTTCACTTTGGGAGGGGGGGGCAGAAGGAGACCCTGGCTTGTGGCTCAGACGTGTCTGAGCGTGGCCCCCGCGGTGCTAATCAAGTATAGTGCGCAGCTGCGCAAATACACGTGTGATGTGTCAGGAAGTCAGGAAGATGGCTTTTTTAACATGAAACCACTGTGTGTATTTACCATCCTTGTCCATGAAGTGGTATGGTTCTCGAAACAAAACAAAAAAACTTGCCTCTTTGTGGTTGACACAGGCGGCCCTAAGAGGTGAGACGCCCACACACACGCACACACACACACACGCGCAGCATGCTGACACAGGCAGGAGCTTGTGCACACACCCGGGTAACCACACTGTGTGATGTGGGATGGTGTACTGTTTGCTAGCGAGCCAGCCAGCCAGCCAGCGAGTCAGGCTTCTATTCTTAGCGGTGAATTACGCAGAAAGCCAGAGGTGTCTTACATGTGAGACTAATCTGGAGCAGGAGGGATGGATTATGAAATCAAAAGAGAGACCGGCCCAGGTGTCTCCTACAATGGCAGCCGGCGTGGCGTGCAATCCCCCCTTCGCACGGGAGCGAGAGGAAGAGCGAAGGATGAGGGGGAGAAAAGGCATACGACTTCCTCAGCAAACACGCTACCCAGAAGTCCCTACTGGATCCTGCCTACCGCCACCCAGCTCTCATTCATGGACCCGGTCAGGTCTTGGCGGGAAAAAAAAAGAAAAAAAAAAGAAAGTCAATACTGAACAAGAAAAGAGATGACAGAACAAAAGAAAGAAAGAATGAGCGAAGAGAGAGAGAAAGAGAAAGAGAATTTGAGAAGTGTCAGACTTTGTCGAGGTTCTCACACGTGCAGCCCTGACAGAGAGAGAAAGGAAGAAAAAAGAGGAAGAGAGCGAGTGACAGAGAGAGAGACAGAAAGAGAAAGAGAGAGACAGAGAGAGACAGAGAGAGAGACAGAGAGAGAGAGAGAGAGAGAGAGACAGAGACAGAGAGAGAGAGACAGAGAGAGTGGAGGTTTCCTGTGCTACAGTGTGCTGTCAGAGGCGTGGCCTGCTCTGTGTTGACAGTGAAACGGAGAGAGAAACAAGCTCTCGGAGGAGTGCAGATCTGCTGCTGTTCACCTCACTTTACCACAGCAAGGAACATGTTTACAATCAGGAGAACAAAAGACACTTCTGAAAACATTCCTTTACACACACACACGTGCACACACACACACACACACACGCACACACACACACGCACACACATAACAGTATTACCTGTAGGCACACGCTGCCTTACAAGCACACACAAACAAACATAGGTAGGTTCACAAAACACACGCACACCACATCCTTGCCTGAGGCCAAAAAGTCTAGAAGATAGTCTAGGAGCTGTATGATAATCAGAAGGTAGTTATTCCATATAGTAACAGTGTTAAACGGGAGGAGGATGTCCTCCACCATCTTACCAGCTTTGTGTTCTCTGCTTTCAAACAGCAAAGTGAGAGTTGGGGGCTGAGCACAGCAGGGATGAACAAAGCCCATTTTTCATTTGTCTATTTCCAGAGGAGGATTGGTTCAATACTCATAGCTGCTACCAACCGTCTTGGGAACTGCTGTCCTCACTTTTATTCATTCCCGTCCCACAAATCAAAATATGGGCATATTGATTATCTCTTTTGTTTTTGTACAAACCCATCAATCAGTAGGTCTCCTCGACCAGTGTGATATCAGTCAGTTAGCTATGGTTAATGGATGTCTGCTATGAGAGCTCCATGCTTCTGTTTAGAGGAACGTAAATGAGAAGCTAATGTATGTGCTGTGCCGTATACTCCAGGAAATCCAGATTACATTTTCCTGTGGCCTAAAACATCAAATACATCCAAGTACAGTATTTATTCAGATGACTTCCTTCACAAAGATTTGAATGCTTTTTTTCTATTTGACTTTCTCCTTTTCCCCACCCCCTCAGACTCTTTCTCCCATTCACCCCCCCCCCCCCCCCCCGTTCTCCACACACCCCAGTTAATATTAAACCAGACTTTTTTTTTCTTCTTCTTCTCTATGCCTGTGGTAAATGAATAAGAGACTTGCAGGCTTTTTAACAGTCCTCCAGAGAGCTGGCCCTGGTGGGCCCAGAGGAGAGGGCTTCAGGTTAAAAAGCCCATTTACATTTCTGAGTGAGAGCAACACACTTAGAACCAACAGTCTGCACTCCCTCGCTCCCGCACGGCCCCTTTCCATTCATGGAAGGCTTTGCACCCACTCACACACATTTGCACGGACACACACACACACACACACAACACACACACACACACAGCATCCTGACAGGTTTCAAGCAGCCTGGCTGGGGCTGTACTTCTACATATTCAGTATCTGTGTGGAGCTCAGTTTCACATTGTCTACTGTAACACCAGGAGGGTTAACCGCTCCTGCTGCACAAAGCAGTGTGTCACAGTATCACTATGGTTACAAAGCAGTGTGTGTCACGGTATCACTATGGTTACAAAGCAGTGTGTGTCACGGTATCACTATGGTTACAAAGCAGTGTGTGTCACGGTATCACTATGGTTACAAAGCAGTGTGTGTCACGGTATCACTATGGTTACAAAGCAGTGTGTGTCACGGTATCACTATGGTTACAAAGCAGTGTGTGTCACGGTATCACTATGGTTACAAAGCAGTGTGTGTCACGGTATCACTATGGTTACAAAGCAGTGTGTGTCACGGTATCACTATGGTTACAAAGCAGTGTGTGTCACGGTATCACTATGGTTACAAAGCAGTGTGTGTCACGGTATCACTATGGTTACAAAGCAGTGTGTGTCACGGTATCACTATGGTTACAAAGCAGTGTGTGTCACGGTATCACTATGGTTAACTGTAAGCACACACTAGAGCATAGAGGACATGGTACCATATACAGCAAGGCTAGTTGTTATAGAGAGTGTGGTTCAGTTGATGAGTGAGAGCACAGTAGCTGATGCTGTGTTGGTGTGTGTGTGTGTGTGTGTGTGTGTGTATGTGTGCGTGCGTGTGTGTGTATAAGCCAGCATGGAGGCTTGGCTCCAGTGGTGCGGTGCAGCTGTGTGTTTGGCGTGTGTCTGGAGAGGCAACAGGTTGAGAGGGCAGAGGATATGGAGGTGGTGGGTGTATCCTTCTAAAGTGTTTCTCTCATGGGGGAGGGGAGTGGTGTGCGTGTGTGTGTGTGTGTGTGCGCGCGCGCATGTGTGTGTGTGGGGAGCATTTGTGGGTGGTTGGAGGAGAAGAAATGTGAGGGTGAAGTGGTGAACGAAGGACTATGGAGAAAGGTGAAGTATGTGGGGTTACTGAACAACCAGCCAGCCAACCAGCCAGCCAGGTTAGTGCATGGTAGGCATGGTCTGAGCTGGGTGCTATCGTCCTGTCTCACCTTGTTAGTCACAGTGTTGATAGCCAGCGTTGGCGAGGCACTTCCAGATATCATACAGTCCATCCCCAGAGACTCTGACTCCAGGCTGTATGGTGTGGAAGCCTGCAGGGGAGACACACACACAGTGAATCACTCCCATCACTGCTCACACACACACACACATTTTGAAATCATTGCTCAATTTGCAGCTAGGAAAGGGCCCTGGGATCCATATCTGTCAAGTATGTCGGACGGAAACCATACCAGCTCCTCTGATGAGACACAATAATGATTTACATTTGCAACATGTATTTAGGTCACACACTGTATAAAAGATTTCCAAGGAGGGTGGAGAGCAACCCCCTAAACACACACACACACACACACTGTTGGGGCAGATAGCTCCGGCAAGCCTGTCTCCATAAAACTGCTTACTGTAAGAAGATTGGCTCGCAACAATATCACATTTGATTCATGACAACGAACACAAATGAGCTTTCAGGTCTGGAGTCTAGAAGGAGTCCCGCAGATGCCCACAGACAAGGAGCGGTGTGTTCCTGGAGACGTATACTCCACACGTTTGACATGGGACATTTAAACTGGTAGTTACATGGATGCGTTTAGGCCGCACACATACAAAACATGTGTGTCTGACAAGCTGACATGCTACACAGCAGGACAGAGAGAGGGAACAGACAGAGGAACAGCAACAGACATACAAAGAGAGAGGATAGACAGGCAGACAGACAGACAGACAGACAGACAGGCAAGCAGACAGCATAAACAAGCAGACAGACAGACAGGCAGGCAAACAGCATAAACAGGCAGACAGACAGGCAGACCCTCTAAGCCCCAGAGCCAGGTCAATCTGAGTGGCTCACTAAAGCTATGAGGCTGTACATTACCCTGGACAGGGCTCATACATAATTAAAGACAAAAGCTCCTGCTCAGAATAACCCCGCGCGCAGATCTGCATTAATTGATGTTTGTTCACAAAAAAAAGAGACTGCAAACCGCAATGTATGTAATGGTTGCCGGGGGCCTGGTTTATTAATAAGGAGCCAACTATAAGACAGGCTGAACCAGACACACTGAGAGGATGTTACATAAAGAACCTCCCACTGAGAGCGGACGTGACTGTATGTGTGTGTGTGTGTGTGTGTGTGTGAGAGAGTGTGAGTGAGAGACAGAGAGGGTGAGTGAGAGACAGAGAGGGTGAGTGAGAGACAGAGAGTGTGAGTGAGAGACAGAGAGGGTGAGTGAGAGACAGAGAGGGTGAGTGAGAGACAGAGAGGGTGAGTGAGAGACAGAGAGGGTGAGTGAGAGACAGAGAGGGTGAGTGAGAGACAGAGAGGGTGAGTGAGAGACAGAGAGGGTGAGTGAGAGACAGAGAGGGTGAGGGATTCAGAGAGTAACATAGAGGAGAAATAGGAGACAATGGAAAGAAAGAACGAGAGAGAGCAACCAAAATAAAGGCAGTTAGAGAAGGTAGAGGTTGATTCTGAGACGCCCTGTCGGACAGACGGAGAGACTGACCCTTTCTCCGGAGCGCGGCCTCTTCTTTGGCCGAGTGGGTAAGGTGTCCTCCTTTGGGTTGGTGTCTATGGCCCAGTAGGAGCCCTGAGAGGGAGAAAGAGAAAAAAAGAGAGAGGAGGGCGGGAGAGAGGAAGTGGGAGAGTGAGTTGTAACTCCATACAATGACAAGAACACAGACCCAGGCTCCCTTTCACACAGTACAGCAGCGTCCATGTTGGAGGGAGGAGAACCAACTCTGTTCTCAATTCCAATGCTGTTTATTAAGACATCTCTACTTTAAAACCACGACACTAATTCATATTCACATCCACGCACTGAGCAAAGGACTGAGACAAGCTGCTTTAACGCATTGTCAGTCAGTCAGTCAGCCTGTGACAAGTCACTCAGCCTTAAAGCAGAACTGCCAGTCAGCCAGCCAGCTAGCCCGTCAGCAAGCCTACCAACCAGTCAACCAGCCAGCCAGTCAGCAAGCCTACCAACCAGTCAACCAGCCAGCCCGTCAGCAAGCCTACCAACCAGTCAACCAGCCAGCCAGTCAGCAAGCCTACCAACCAGTCAACCAGCCAGCCAGTCAGCAAGCCCACCAGCCAGTCAACCAGCCAGCCAGTCAGCAAGCCTACCAACCAGTCAACCAGCCAGCCAGTCAGCAAGCCTACCAGCCAGTCAACCAGCCAGCCAGTCAGCAAGCCTACCAGCCAGTCAACCAGCCAGCCAGTCAGCAAGCCTACCAGCCAGTCAACCAGCCAGCCAGTCAGCAAGCCTACCAGTCAGTCAACCAGCCAGCCAGTCAGCCAGTCAGTCAGAGCTGTATCCTGGGGTATGAGGCAGCAGTGTTGTCTTTCAGCTCAGGTTTGAGGAGACGTAATCAAGGAGAGACCAGTGGTTCTGGCTCTGGGGCTGGAGATACCTACCCTCCCGCTACAGTCCTCCACTATATTCATCTCCACCACCTCGAGAAATCCATTATTAATCTCTGCATTCGGCCCCCGCATTTAATTTATTTTTCAATGGCGAGTTCCACGCCGCAAGCCAAAAGCAACACTGCTTACAGTTGTTAAAATGAGATTCCCACCCTAAGGTCTAATAACCGGCAAGAATCTTTTCTTTTCTCTCTCGTCCAAAAATATTTCATTTTTGTATTTTCTTTACCGAGAGATAGCATCTCAATTGTCAGGAGAAAGTGAGATCAGGACCTATAAAATGACTCCTCAGCTGAGGGACTAATTGATAATTCCAGTCTGAATGGGAGGTCAGGCTCTCTCATGTCAGGCCTTGTCTGCTAGTGCAGACCAAACTGGCTGCACACCGAGCAACCCTGCTCCTGAGTTTCTCAAGAAATGTTTCAGCTCAGACTAGCGCCGTATGCATGTACAGCGTGTAGCATCCTACTCTGGTTCAGAGCAAAAACTGTTCAGTGCCAAATCTGTACGAAGCTGTAGCATTATTATTTTTAGTAATAATTCTTTAAAATGTTCAAGGCTTGAGGTTAATGAACATATTCCACTGAGGAGGAATTTCTCAACAAATGGTGTAAAAAATCAAATGAGAAAAAAAAAAAATCATTAATAATGTAATTCTCTCACAGGGACAGTTCTTACAGTTTTACTGTAATCATGGAGATAACAAGGCCGTAATCAGGCATTGATAACACCAGTCTAGAGGATTCTACAGTACCGGTACCGGGAGAAACGTCAGTCTGGTGGCGGAGGCAACAGACAGGATGGTAAACCGTTTCAATCAGGAGCGGCAGTACCGGTAACGGTAGAGCAGAGCAGCCTGCTGGAGGAGAGCTGGGCTGGGTGGAGGATGTTTTAATTAGGCAAAAAATCTTCAAGCAGAGCCCCTTGGGAGAGGAGGGGGTGGTGGGAGTGGGGCGGGGGCGGGGCGGGGTGGGGGGGAGGCTGCATCTCCCCACTAGGCCCCCAGAGACCCGCCTGGAAAAAAACTAACCCATATAAAGGGCTGTTAAATTATTCACCAATAAATACACTGCATTATACTGGAACAGTAAAGACGGCATGGTGTGGGTGTGTGTGCATGTGTGTGTGTGTGTGTGTGTGTGGCCTACAGTATGAAACAAATGAAATGACAGGAAGTCCTCTGTCCCTCGTATTCTAATCAGTTCAAACACAAGAGGACGACTGGTTGAGGCCACCGTGTTGGAACACCAAACAGGCCTCGCTGGAACAACGTAGTCCGCCCCCTGACACAAGCCTCACCACCTCAACGGCGTGTTTGCAGCAGATACTTTTCCAGAAAGTGGTGGAAGGTGTCCTGAGGGTCAGAGAGCGGCCTGTCGACTCAACGACGGATTCGCCACGGGACTCGCTATCTCTGGGTTCCTCTGGGCCCTCACCTAGGCGGGGGTGAGGAGGAGGGGGGGGGGGGGGGTAAGGGTACGTACTGTAGGCTAGCCCCCCTCCCCATCTCTGCCTCCATCTCAGGGAGGCACGGACATGCCTCTCACCCTGCCTCCCTATCTCAGCCAGGCAGCAGGCCCCGCGCTGCCGCCACATTACAATATTGATGCAACGTATCAAGAGCCGCTCGCGTCTCTTTGAAGTTGTCTTTTGGGGTGGGGCGGGGTGGGGTGGGGGTTTCAGGGGGGTGGGGGGTGGCGGGGAAAATTCCAAATGAAACATTAAGGATGCAAGCGTGTTGGCCATGCATCTGGAATGGCATCCATACAGCAATAGATGATTCTGTGTTTAGTGGAGCAGCTCCCAGGAGTGTCAATATCAGAGGATTACAGCAAAACAGGAAATTAGCATTCAGTCCCCATCCTCTACACAGCTACATGCAGCTCCTCGCCGTCTCTCTGTCTCTCTGTGTGTGTGTGTGTGAGTCTCTGTGTGTGTGTGTTTGTGTGAGTGTGTGTTTGTGCACGCATGCTTAGGCAACGATGCAAGCACTAACACAGACGCACGCATGCACACACACACAAACACTAAACGTTCAAGAAGGAAATCTAGGTTACATATAGTTAGGCCATTATTACAGATACCGTCCATAATATATACATTTGACTAAAAAGGGCCCAGCACACATCATGTGAATAATTAACCAGGGTACTAGTAGCACGAGTGACTAAAATCTGACAGGAAAAAATGTAATAGGAGAGGAGGACAGAGGAGAGAGGGCGACAGAGGAGAAGAGGAGAGAGGAGAAGAGGAGAGAGGAGGACAGAGGAGAAGAGGAGAGAGGAGAAGAGGAGAGAGGAGGACAGAGGAGAAGAGGAGAGAGGAGAAGAGGACAGAGGAGGACAGAGGAGAAGAGGAGAGAGGGAGGAGAGGAGGACAGAGGAGAGAGGGAGGAGAGGACGACAGAGGAGAAGAGGAGAGAGGAGAAGAGGACAGAGGAGGACAGAGGAGAAGAGGAGAGAGGGAGGAGAGGAGGACAGAGGAGAAGAGGAGAGAGGGAGGAGAGGAGGACAGAGGAGAAGAGGAGAGAGAGGGAGGAGAAGTGCAGGAGATGAACAACATTATCGGTGTTGTTGGGAATGCTGAGGACAATTTCAATCAGACGATTCCGACCTATTCCAATCAGTTTATGGCTCCTTCACCATCAATCTGACCTGACCTTAAAAAGAAGAGATTTGGATTGGAAAACCTTGCGGCGGTGGAAGGTTCATGATGGGTTTAGAAACATGCTATTCCCAGGCTGTCAGAGTATTTCTTCAGTATGTCTTTGAGAATAAGGCTTTTGTCTCTGTCTTTTTTTCTTTATTTTTTATTTTTTTAGGAAAAAACCTTTTGTCTAAGTGCAACTTTGAAAGAGTTTGAATCAAAAAGACGCGTCTTACCTTTCCCGGGTCATCTTTGGAGCGAGGCACTTTGAGAAAACACTTGTTCAATGACAGATTGTGCCGTATTGAGTTCTGTGGGAAGAGATAGCAGAAGGGAGAGAGAGAGAGTATGCGGGGAGAAAGAGAGAGAGAAAGCAGGGTTACTGGTGATGGATCAACAGCCTTATTAACCACCATGGAACCACTCTGATATTGGACTTCAGACGGCTGCTATCTGGTGAGACCCAGCAGTCAGGAAGCCGTGTTCAGCCTACAGGCCTGGCCCCCGTCTCCGAGTGGAGCCCCCACAGCACGAGCAACAGGAAGCGAGAGCGGCAGAGGGAGAGGAGAGCTAGACCGCGTGCCACACTGGGACAGGGGCAGCTGAGGTGACTGGTATTAATGACCGTTCCATCAGGCTCTTGGGGAGGTGCGTTAGGAGGGTGGAGCTGCCTGCCTGAAGGTGACTGATGGGGCCGGGGGGGGGGGGGGGCTGGAACCGTCATGAGGGCTGCGGAGGGAAGTGGAGTCGAGTGGTACCCCCCGAGCTGGGTCTTGCTCCAGAAATGGGTCGTCTTCCCCTCCTCCCTAACGACGTGAGCCTTCGTTCACTCCCCTTCATAGATCTAATAAATCAACAACTTCCCGGAATGGAACGCAGGCCTGGTTTATTACATTCAGCCTTGTAGCCCTGGAGTCAGTTGGAGATGGGCCAACTGCAGGCTTAGTGGACTAACATCTCACTCTCACACACACACACACACACATCTGCCCATACGCAAGCGGGCGCGCGCACTTACCCACACACATGCGTCCACACACACCTACCCACT